>NC_072468.1:17011865-17311865 GCF_027596085.1 Anoplopoma fimbria | reverse complement strand
GTTATAATTTATGACATTTTCCTCTGCCTTCAGACTTCTTCTATTGCTGGCATACCTTTGTGGATCGCAAGCAAAGCAACTTCAAGGCCTGGGAAGAGATGCACCGAAACTCTGTTCGCCTTGCCAGAAAACTCAACCGCATCCTCCAGGTAGAAGATTCATCATACTACATGTTTTTTTTTTTTCAATCAACAGGTGTAAGTCAAACTAATAATGATTTGTTTTAAAATTCTAATAATTATATGTTTTCTTTCTTTCTCAGCCTTGTGAAGCAGAAGATTTAAGGGATGCCTTCAAGCTTCTTGGACTGTGAAAATGACCTCTGACCTCTTCAGGTGTTAGAATTAAGTCTATTATTAAGTCTGTAGAGAAAAATACATGTTGGCATTAGTCCATCACTACAACTGCTAAAACTGGGAATGTGAAAAACTGAGAAAAATTGCTTGTGGCAAGGCTTGTAACGTTAGCTGCTGCTTGCTTATTCTGAAGCATTATGGATATATGAAATAAAACAATGAGATCATTTTGTGTTTTGTGTTGTTGATGTATCTACGTATGTGAGTTTTGGCATTTTGGCCATCGCCATTTTGATTTTTTGCAAACAGAAGTGACAAGAGAGGGTGAAGCTAAGTACAATCAAACTTTGAATAGGACATGTTTAGGGACAAAAAATGTTGCAATTCATTTTCATAAACTTAAAATAGTTCTAAGTTCTGAGACGAAAACGTAGACAAAATCCAGACTGGACAACAACGTGGCAGCGACCAGTCAATCACAAAGTTGCCACGCCCTAAAGCGTATCTGGCTTTATCATCTATTTAGCTCTAAATTGTACCATAAAATACCAAATCATCATGCTGTAATGGAGAAGACTTCAACATTAGACACCTGTTTAATACAATGTTTACTGAGGTAATAAATCAACTGAGAAGTATGGTGCGGTTCTCATAGACTTCTATACAATCTCACTTATTTTGCAACCAAAGTAGTTTAAAGCATTTACGGATTGGCTTCACTTTTCAGACCGGGAGATTGTCATCTGGTTCAAATTGAGGCATCAGAGGAATTGTACATTTAAGCCCCTTATACAAGTCAACACTATTTGTCACATTGGGTACGTTGTCTTACAGTCCCCAAGCCCAAACCAAAACTACTCATATCTACAGTACCAGTCAAAAGTTTGGACACACCTTCTCATTCAACTACTTTGAAGAATCTAAAATATAAAACATATTCTGGTTTGTTGAGCATGTGTTTGTTTACCACATAATTCCATATGCGTTCCTTCATAGTTTGGATGTCTTCAATATTAATCTACAATGTAGAAAATAATAAAAATAAAAATAAAGAAAAACCATTGAATGAGAAGGTGTGTCCAAACTTTTGACTGGTACTGTATAATTTAGCCATTTATTTATTTTCAAGTGATATTTGTATTATTTATTGTTATTGTATATACTGCCATATGTTCAGGTTGGGGGAAGGTTCATTTATGTATGTAAATTGTGTTAAATGTATAAAACCAATAAATATACAGTACCAGTCAAAAGTTTGGACACACCTTCTCACTCAACTACTTTGAAGAATCTAAAATATAAAACATATTCTGGTTTGTTGAGCATTTGTTTGTTTACCACATAATTCCATATGTGTTCCTTCATAGTTTGGATGTCTTCAATATTAATCTACAATGTAAAAAAAAAAAAAAAAAAAAAAAGAAAAACCATTGAATGAGAAGGTGTGTCAAAACTTCTGACTGGTACTGTATGTCACTTGATATATTTCTTGATTTCACTCTTCATGATGAGTAAAATCGGTGTATTTCCCCTTTAAGTGCATCACTGTCAGAGTACCAGTGAGGCTGGGTCGACAGTTTGTCTGCGCAAATACACCGTGTATTACGGTCACGTAGCCGTTAATGCCGCACGGACACGCCACTCGCCGTCACCACCACCACCACCACCACCACCGGCGTGCACCGACTGACTAAAAAAAGTCAAGATGGCGACCGAGGGTCAGGCTGAGTACGAGTCGGTCCTCTGTGTCAAACCAGAAGTCAGCGTTTACCGAATCCCACCCAGAGCATCCAACCGGGCCATCAGGTGAGTGAGAGCGGCACGCGGCGGCCCTGATGGCGAGGTTCCCGACCCAGCATCCGCGAGGAGCTGCAGCCGTTCGGAGCCGTTGCCTCGGCGACCTACAGCACCAACCGAGCTCATCCGTTAATCTCACGCGCAGAAGCGACGTTTTGTTTTTTTGTTTTTTTTTTTGGTGGGGGGTGCTGGTTGTTTTTGCTGTGTGTTTACAAGGTCATCATGGGAAATACGTCACTAATGGTTACGTTTACACCTGCACTGCGTTAGTACACTGAACAGGGACGGGGATGGATTGGCTACATACATGTGTTTATGCACGCTGTCGTCCAATGGCACACAGGATAAAAAAAACTGCTTACACTGCGTAAAGAGGTTTTATAGGACACCTCATTTTGCTTCACATATTCTCATTTTGCTGCTCTGACCTCCATAGGAGTATAAGGTAGTAACATTATAAGCAGAGCAGCATCCCTGAAGCTGAAAAGATGCATTGCTCAAGGACACTCCAGCAGGCTGGAGGCTGTAGGATGACAAGAGGCTTTACATCAAACTGAAAGACTGTGTTGTCCTGTCCGACATCTTATGAATGCATATAAGTGGCCATGCAGGAGAGCTGTTGTGTTGCTTAAAAAAAAAAAGGTTATCATTGCATTGTTTATCCCACCTTTCATTGGCTGGTGCTCCGGCTGCATCTGAGTGGACATCACACCAACCAAACAGTAGCACAGGCCTGATTCCCATGAGACACATGATTGGTTAACCAGTGACCATATGTACAGTGAGTAAGGGTGATGATGTAATATATCAGCCTTAGGTCTGATGCCTTAGTCACGTTCTGTTTACATAAAAAAAAAAGTTAAAATTGCCAGAATATAACGTCAGGGTGTCTGAGTGTTGGAAAAAATCATAACGGACACGTGCACCCAAATCACAAATCTCCTGTTTTTCTTGCACCTACATCACACTACATCTCCCTGACTGCTTGTGTGTGTGTGTGTGTGTGTGTGTGTTTGTGTTTGTCCCAGGGCTGCTGATTGGAAGCTGGACTCTCCCGACTGGACGGGACGCATGCGTGTGACGGCCCGGGGAAAAGCAGCCTACGTGAAATTGGAAGACAAAATATCTGGTGAGAAAAGAAGCAGACAGAATGGTGCCGTTGTTTACCGGCCCTGTCGCTGTTGTAGATCATTTCACCGTGTCCGCCATCGCCTTCTCTGTTACTCATCTGCTCCAAGGTGACCCAGCCCACGTCCAAGCTTGCAGTTTATTTTGAAGCAGACAGGGTGGTAATCTCTTTCTGTCTGTGCCAGTACACTTCAGGTATTGGCATGCTTGTTGTCCTCAGATCATACTTTATATTTCCCCTTTTTTATATTATCTGAATCTTGGAAGATAGAACTATCTCTACAAGCATCAGCCAACTATTTAATGTCTGTCCCTGTTTTGAAACTGAAACTATCTTTTAGTGTCTCTTCATGATCCAAATTCCCACTGGACCATTTTACCGAAAAGACAATGAACATATTTATTTTGTTCTAACCTACAGGGGAGCTGTTTGCCCAGGCACCAGTGGACGAGTACCCTGGCCTCACAGTGGAAACAGTCAGTGACTCAAGCCGTTACTTTGTGCTCCGCATCCAGGACGACAACGGTGGGTAAACTGTTTGTTGCTAAGCTATAAATATTTGGTAAATGTGCTCATTATTTAGAATACATTTGAAAGCCATTAAAACGCTTTAATTGTAGGGTTGAGATTATTGTGAGGTTTAATGTGTGTTCTGTTTGTAATACATTGCACATCTGCTACTAAACTCCATCCTTTTGTTTGTTGTGTGTATTCCTCTCTCAGGCCGCAGTGCGTTCATAGGCATCGGGTTTGGAGACCGAGGAGATGCCTTTGACTTCAATGTTGCACTTCAGGACCACTTCAAGTACGCAGCTGCTTCATAGTTTGTCATGAATCATAACCAACTCAGCAGTGAATTTATTTATTCTAGTTTATGAAACTCTATTGTCATAATTTACTCGTCTTCTCCAGGTGGGTGAAACAGGAAGATGAGTTTAAGAAGCAGGCGCAGACTCCAGACACCACCCCTAAACTGGACCTGGGCTTCAAAGAGGGACAGACTATAACTCTCAATATAGGGGTAACCTGATTTTCATAGCTTGGAACATTAGTGGAACAGCAAAATTGCTTACAGTGTGATGATTGAACCCCACAAATGTATACAACAGTTTTAACATTTTTAACCACCTCCATTGATATGTTTTCTCTGCAGTCTTGACCAGCAAAATGTGTTTAATTCCACACTCACTCACCCTGATTTTGTACCTTTCCAGCAATCAAAAAAGAAGGACAGGTCTCGCCCGCAGAGTTCAGGTGGATTTGGGCTTCTTCCACCTCCTCCTGGGGGCAAGTTAGCTCCACCTCCTTCATCCAGATCTACCAATCATAACACACAGCCATCTGCAGGAGGAAGTGACACCGGTAGGTAATAATAAAAACACTACAGTGTGGAAAGCAGGCGAGTTCAGGCCCGCCGTGTGTCTTGCCTGTGCCCAGGACAAGATGATTACCAATGTAATGTGTAAATATGTGGATTGCACTTATAACCAGCATATGCCATTTTTACATGTCAGTAAGGCGACAGCAACAAAGACAGGTGCAGAGATGCTGTAAACATTTAGTTTAACAACAGATTTATCTAACATTTTGACTGATTTCTTTTTAGCAACCACAATTTAAGTTAAGGAAGACTAATATTGTTGTTTCGCTCACCAACTGTTGTTCCTGCTCAGCCTGCTTTAGTTTAGTGTAGTCCATTTTATATTCCACAATTTCAGAGTAAAACAATTTAAAAAGTAAGAGGAGCACCCCATTACCAAACAAGCTGTTATTTTATGTTTTGAACCTCACATATGAAATGCATTCAGTCTCATATTATGGCCTCCTTTTAATTTGAGAAATTTTTGATTGACATGAGTTATAATCAATCATCGTTAGGGAGAAGGGAGGTCTTACTCATGTTGATGACATCATCATTGACATTGACACAGCAATTTGTGTATTTGGTTGTCTGACAGCAGTCTTTGAGGGTTGTGATAGCCCATTTATTTAATATTTTATCTTTGGTTATTTGATACAGATATGATGATTCGTATGCTAAAACGTGTTTTCCATTGCGCCTGAAAGGGTTTTATGCTTGAACAAGGTTTCTGGTAAGGTTCTGATTTAGGCAGTTTATTGTTGAATTGGTTGGGTTTTAAATTGAGTTTGAGCTTGAAACTAGAGCCTTGTGTTGTGTTTTCTCAATTTGGAAATATATACATCGTGATCTCCACATATGAAGCTCTCCTGTTATTCTATATTGATTAATCCATGATCACAAGAAAGTTATTTGATAGCTTGTTTTATCAAGATAACACAATAATATATGTATGTCAAGATCACAAACTGTGGAAAAAATGTTTAGATCACACAAATTGTTGTTCTTTTGGCCAACATATCTATCAGTAAGCCCAGCATTGTTCTCATAACTGGTACTGTGGAGACAGCTCCACCCAATCTTAAATCAATCTGAGTCTAGATGTCAAAATCAGTTTTTTGGAAGTCTAAAGGAAGGTTAAATGTTTAACAATATGGCCCCAATGATCCATTGCATTGCAGCTTTACATCCACGGTCAACCTGCAGGTTGTTGTACATCGGTGCAGCTGTTTCATTTACAGTCGGGGATAGATTGTTACCTCAGAAGTCATACAGAATGAAAGTTCATGTTAATGGTCAGAGGAAAGTTATTTCGATGTTGAAAGCTTGTCTTTCCTTGGCCCCATTGGGGGCTGTTGTAAAGCTGTTTCCAGTGCAGAACATGTATCCACAGTCTTTACAATGAAAGTGGTGAGAGCGATGTTATGCTGACCTTTAGGAGTACAAGCCAAAACTATGACAGATCAACTCCAGTTGTAAAATTATGGAATTTTCCCGTCCTGTCTGGCCCTCTGTAGTGAAGACTTCTTCTGCCCTGATCATTGAAATCACACTGAGGAACTCTCAAAACTAAAATTGTTTTCTACTCGCCCCCATTGGTGTCTCGTCATGTACAGTTACTGTTTTATGTGCTGAGGTTGGAACTACTCTCTACTAAATACTATCCATTTAATGCCGTCAATAAAAGTTGTGTTGATTATCCAGAGTACATTGGAGGCTTTTGAAAGACTCATTGCTTATCAATTTCAAATGTAACTTTTTAATGGTTTTAGTTGCACAAATGAAATCCCATTCACTTCCATGTGGCTTGGTGGTCGCAGAGGTTTCAGAGGCCAATATATCAAAACCTCAGCATAAGATCTGCATGTTAAGATACCACTAGTTGAAGTAGGATAGTATTTCAGAGATGCATAATGTTTCTGTTTTATTTTTTAACAACCAGGTTGTTTGCTTGATCTGGACGCCAGTAACTCAAACTCAGCGGCTCCGTCAGACTCCACCACCACAGCCAGCTCTGATCTGTGGGGAGACTTCGACTCTGTGTCCTCAAAGTGAGAATGGGGTACACTTTGTTTTCCTTCCTCTTATATCTCTCTGTAAATGTATGCAGCACTTTTTGCATTTTTTCCCCGTTATTGGGGTCCCGTTTCTCTCCCTGCCAAGCAGGTTAACCCCCTGTACTAGTTTGTTTATTTAAGTTCAGACTCTCATGGCTTTTGGTCTTAACCAGACACCAGACCTCACAGTCCAGTCTTAATTTAGGACATCACCCTCTCCATCCCTCTTGGGTGTCCTAATTCCTCTCCTTCTGTATATTAACTCTCTTGTTTCCATTTTCCTGTTTGAATTCTGCTTTTGCCCATTTTCTCCTAATCTTAATGTTTTATTTGCTGATTTCTATCGTAGAGTATACATAATAGACATACAAGCAACTGAGACATAATCTGAAACATCTGATGATGAAATCTAACTAAATATGATAATGAATGAATTTTCTGTACAGAGAATATTTATTTTAAATGTATATATCATCAGTAGTTTGTAATTACTGTCATTGGTGTTGTCACCTGTAAGTTCTGTTGCTTATTTTATCTCCCAAGTCCCCAGCAGTGGGACTGACTATATGCACTGACTGGCGGCCCACTCTGTCTATGTAGTTAGTGATAAAGTCTGCATTTAAGCAGGGATTGTTTAAATAGACCTACACTGCTGATCAAAAGTTTGGAATCACCTATTTTAAGAGGCACAAAGAGCGTGTAATTTAGACACCAAATGTATTAATGACATTTGAAATACTTTTGGCGCCAAAAGAGGAATAATTATATGATTAAAACGTATGTTTAGTCGGCGCGGTGCTTGCATTTGGGCTCTAAATATATGGGTAGCCGTATTTCTTTGGGCCCTCTGCAGTCGACTCAGCTGAAGAGGTTTAAACCGTGATTTGTCAGTCCATAGTATGCTCAGCTGATATTCCAATAGTGCTAACCCTAATTAACTGACCTTCTATTTCTATTGTGACGTTTTAAGAAGAGCTTTGCTGAAGCAACTAACCGTTTATATTCCAGCATGTTATAGGCTTTATTGTGCACTGAAACAGGAACCTGTTCATATTTAAATCTGCAGGCATTTTAACACTAAGCTTCCAGTTTCATTAGCCAAGGACTGATCATTTCTTCTACTCTTTTTCAACAGTTGCTCAGATGGATCTTTGTCTTTTTCTGCCCTAACAATTGTTCAGCGTTTTGTTTTACATGTACAAAACATTACTTTTTTTTTTGCAAACCTTTCATATCAAATAACATCTATTTGTAAAGAGGACATGCTCCAACCTAAAAGCATGAATTTAACTGTAACGTATCTAGCTTTTTTGGCAGGTGATCTTAAACTTTTGAACAGCAGTGTAGAATAACCGTCTACCACACAATGATTTTACTTGAAAGAAGCTGATTTACAGATTAGTGGTGCTCTGTAGCTCTCTCTAGTGGCTCCGCAGCATCATTTTGAGAGGAGATGCCAGCTGCAGCTGTTGAACACATATTTCATTGGGGATGGGTCCTTGGCACTGTCTGCATTGTTTTAACTGTAAAACAGTGCAAAGAGACCGGGAAGTAGGAATGTTTGATGCGATTGGGTGTTGGCAAAAGAAAGAGAGGCATCAAGCACTTTTATCTTTGCCTCAAGGGGAAACAGAAGATTTAGTCCTTGTTATGTCATCTTTACTCAGCCCAGCTGTTAAAGCTGCGACTGGTGAGTCATTTAGGTCACGACCTCTCTCCTCCTCAATGAATAGGTCTGTGTCTTTGCACTGTCCCGTCTGTCTGGGGAGAGCTTCATCTCCTTAATTCTTTATAAGAAGGTGGTCAGGTCGCAGACCTCAAACACAGCATGTTGTTCTATACAAACTGAGTTTTAACCGTAAACTTCAATTCAATGCTAAGATGTAACGTCGTTAATGGTATTCTGATGCAGACGAATGCAACCTGGGACCAAGCTATCTGTGTTTGATGCAGTGTTTTGTTGTGATATAGTAATGTACAGAGAGATGGAATATGTTGCACTGATATCACATGTGTTGTGGTGATGATGATGAATATGGATAATGATTGGAACACACATAGATTGTGTGAGTGTTAAGCTCTAAACAATGTTTGTCAGTGTTTGTTTACTGTTTAAATTATATGCATCTCTCCCAAATGTGACTTGTTATTCAAACTGTATATGTGTATGTAAATGTATATGCAAAGAAAAACATAAAGATATCACTCAGTGAACATAACTTTAATTTGGGTTTTTTTCTCCTGAATAAACAGAGCGAAAAATAACAAATCAATAAACAAATAACTCATGAACAAATGTAGTTATGTGTTGTTTTTTTTATACTTTAATGCACAACATAGTGGATTGTCAATGAGTACACAGAGTGGTTCGTTTTTTGTACAATAGAATGACTCAGTGCTGCTATAGGTCTATGACTACAGTACCTCAAATGGATGATCGTAAACAATGTAAGACATGATATGTGTCCAAAAACACACAGAAGATATGAGCTCCAATATTCACACATAAAATACTAATACATAAACATAGATATGACTCAGCACATGTGCGTATGTGTGAAAGAGAAAAAGACTCCCAGGTGTTGAGTTGTGGATTTACGGTGTTATGGGCTGTTTTTATGATGACGTCCCTGGCTTGTGTCTCTAAGAGAGGCTCCATCCTCACAGGTGGTCACATCGCCATCCGGGGCCCCATCAGGCCTTGTTTGCCCAGGTTTTGGGGTTGCTACGGCGATTGCGACATCGTTTCCTATTAGATGACCTCTCAACGCGCCTGGGCCACCCGGACAACCCTCTGCACAGTTCGGCTGTAATGTGCAAAGAGACATATCATTTCTGTAAATGTATGATCACGTATCCACAAGCTTGTTTTACTAGCAGAGTGTCCCACCTTTCAGATACTCATCCTGCTGGCACACGGTCCTTGAACAGATCTCGTTGTTGATCACGTAGACACGAGAAAGGCTGCATAAGAAACAGGAGATCACATCATGAGTTTACTAAAAGAGCTGTAGTGAAAGTTTAACTAGTTGTGGAATGTTACCAAGTACAATTTCCAAAACTCCCTCTAATAATTACATCTATATAATCAAAACACTGACACACGCTATTACGCCACATAATGAGTGTTAAGTAATGCTAAATTATGCTAATATTCTTGGACATAAAAGCCCTGAACTGATCTATCCAATCAGCTTATTATTATGAGCAATAGCGTCTGCAATTATCCCTGTTTCCTGCCAACGTTAGAATAGTTTAGGCTTATTTCACGACAGTTTTCCTTGTTTTCTGTTTTTGCCGCTGCTCTTTATACTGTTTTAGCAACAGTTGAATAAAAATCTGATGACTTTTGAGGGTTGTACACCTAAGCTGACTGGATCGCTGAATATCAAATTTGATCAAATCCTATCCCACACATGGTTTAACTTTTCATCGTGTATTTTTTCATTGTTGTGTCACTACTTTTACTTTAGTAAAAGGTCTGAGTATTTTTTTCCACTTCTGATCTGCGTACTACTTCATGTGTGTTTAAGAAACAGTCATGGTTGATGCCAAAATGTGACACATTCACTCCTAAGAACTGGTGTTTGTAGAAAGATCGCAGACCACCTGTAGAGACAAAGAGCACCAATACATCTCCTGATGGGCTTGTGAACCGAGTACATCCTGGTGCAGGGATACATCTCCTCCCTACAGTCTGCAGAGAAAAAGAAAAAACATATTTAAACTTGATCAACCACAATGACAAGATGAACCACCTAAAGCCCTCAGTTCATGTGACCTCCTGAGAGGCAATTTAGAGGTCATCTCCAATCTGCTGTCACTCACTGTCTGGCAAGGAGCCTTCAGGTGCCGGAGTGATCTCTAGAGGAGACAAAACAAGATCAGATTGAGAAAATACCAGTGACCTATTGCAATGACTCACAGACTGACAGATGCCATGCACTGTAACCTGTCCTGGTCTAAACGTGTGACTTATGAGGAGAAGAGCATTACCAGTCTGCAGGTCCTGGGCTACTGCTCCGAGCGCTGTGGAACAGAAACCACATGAGGGGAGTGTTTCGCAGCATAAAAACAAACACACAGCGACTCAACCGTAATTAAACAAGATGATTTGTGTGTCCTGTTTGGCAGCGTTACCGTGGAAACCGCAGAGGAGCAGGACCACTGGAAGTCTGCCCATTCCTTCAACTTGTAAGAGTTTGAGCTTTACGAGGCTGCAGGAAACCGAGGAGGAAAAGAGTCGGGATGATTTAACAGAGTGGAACTGTTCAATATCCTCACTCAGGATTTTTGTTGCTGTTTATGTTTCCTTTAATCTCACTGCATATAAATGCTCCCAGGTCACTGTAATGTTTTCCCTGAGGTTTTGCTCCAGCTAAAAACACAGAGAGTAGTGCTGTGTTTTGGATAAGTTGTCATCGTTATAGAGGAGCGTCTGATGTCATTTTGCTGTGGAATAATCTGTGTTACTGTTTCTTTCTGTAGACTGTTGGACTGCTTGTAAAACGCTAGATAAAGAAGCAGAGGAGAAACTGCAAGAGAGAGTTTTAAATTACACTTTAAAAACATTTTATTCCTCTAAAAATGTGTCTTTTTCTCCTTGCCTTCACTCCTTTTCTTACTCTTTCTCCTTCCCTCTCCCGCCCTGCATCATTCCTCTCGTGATGTGTCAGTGTGATTTTGGAGTCCAAGACGTGAGTTCTCTCAAAAGAATGTGTTTTTTTGTGCCCTATTCGAGCGCCCCTCCGCCCCTCCTCTGATACAGTTGCACATTCTTTTCCAGCTTTCTTTTCATAGAACATATTACTGCTCTCCAACTGTACGATCATCACAAAGCCCCTCAGATAATTGACAGTTTGGTCACAAATTGTGCCTTTTTGTGCTCTGATAATCCCAGAGTCAAACATTTGCAATTATTGAATGTAAAACTCTGGATTGTCTTGTTTAACTCACATGCCTCTGTGGATCTGTTTGTGAGAACGGCATGTTTTTCACTGCTTTTACTTAATGAACTCTGCATGCGAACACAATTAACGATACAATGAAATATAGATTCTGAAGTGAATCAGCCAAGCATTCACTCTTGCATTTCATTGCATATCATTAATAGGAAATATCCTTCCATTAATATCTTTGATGTGAGATATCCTGCATGTGCCGATGCTCCTCTGTGTATTTCCTACAGTATGAGATGAAATTAGAGTAAAAAGCAGTATAATTAACTCATACTCACAACTTTTGCTGTCGTCCACAACTGCTGTAGTTTTTATGAATCTTCTGTCTTCCCTTGTTTCCCCTCCTTACCTCACCTCCCTCCTCCTCCTCCTCCTCCTCCTTGTCTTACAAACCATCACAGTTTTCTTTACTTTTTTTGTCCTGCCCCAATCTGGTAAAACAATGTAGAATGCAGCTTCAATCTGATGAGTTCTTCCTCTTTGGTTAACACACAAGCCTATATATTGCTCTTCTTGAGCAGACATTTTATTAGACAGATATTCATACAGTCCTGTATCTTAGTGTCTCATTACCACACAAAGCAAAAATATTTGTATGGCAGTTTCTTTTGTTCATTAAATAGGCTTGTTTGCATTTGTTAACTGACAGAGACCTTTGAAATCTTAAGACCCAAAGTTTTATAAACACATAAGTAAACACTAACTGTCTAATTTCAGATAATGAGGTAAGAGATGCAGGCTTGTCTGAATACATTTGCTACTCATTTCTTACTTAAGTTTCTCCTGGAATCTGCTTGGATTTGTATGGAGAAAATTAAATAATGACGCAATTGCAAGACACAAATACCCACGAGACATCCATCCATAATGGGCCTCATATTTGACTTTTGCACTACTTAATTTAAGCAGCAGGTGGAGCAGTGCACATAGAATATGGTCTCTGGCCTCAACATACAATCATATGCAGGGATCAGTCAAAAACAATGAATGAACTGATAGAACAGCTAATGCTGCTAAGTGAGCCAAGGCCTAGAGGATTAGCCATCCTGACCCAGGGTCGCTCTGCAGTAATGATCAGCCACAGTCCCGTGTTTTAAACACGTTGCACCTCACCAAGTCATGTGTTGCACATTCTGTACATCCATGACCTGTACTCCCAATGGCACACAGTTTATTTAGTGTTCATTTAGTGCTGAAATGATTGGTAATTGGTTGACATGACTCTTAAAAATATTAACTGATCAATTGTTTAAGTCATTGATAAAGCAAAAACACCAAACATTCTGTTTTATATTGATGTAAATGTATACTGTCGGAAAAAAGACACATTTGAACAGGAAGTGATGATGGGTTTTTTTTTCTATACATTTTCTAGAATAAACTACCAATCAATGAATGCCAAATACAAATACAAACAATTGTTTCATAATGTGCAGCTTTAAATTATTGCTACAGGAATAAATCTTACTTACAAAACTTCAGTTAAAGAATTTAAAAAGGAATTTGAGGAGATCATGTCTGCATGGCATTATTATACTTAATTTATTCCTTTGAGTGTTTTTGGAATATTGTGCATTAACAGTCAATGCCTTTAATAATAAGGTAAGCACATTTTTCTGCAAACATTTTTGCTCAGTTGACCTCAATAGAAAAATAATGTCAAAGAGTTTTCATCCATGATAAGAAGCCTAAGGTACTCAGCTACTCATCTGCTCTTCTTTGTTGTCTCTTGACGCTATTTCTAAACGAAAACTTTGACCAGCAGTAGTAACAGAAGGGTATTAAATCTTGCACAATTTAATAAATTAATGATCATGCTGAACAAATCTTGCAGAGAGTTTTTGTTTGCATGTTTGTAGTTAAACATTTGTTCTATCTGACCCACAATTCCTTTTGAGTTTACTTAAGCTATCCTTAAAATACCCCAAATGGTATCTATGCGAAGATGAAAGTGACTATCAAGGCTATGGTTCCTGAACCTTTGTCTCAGAGGCTGTTTGTGTTGAAAAGACATTTTTCATTGGGACCGTTATAGCTGCATTGAAAGGGAAACCTGACTCTGCTTGGACTTGGCTAATATAAATATTGCTCCACATTCCGTTGAAGTCACAACTCTCACTGGCCCTCACCCTACTGTAGGCCATGTCAGTCCAAGAGGGAGACACTCATCATCCCCTTGACATATCGGGGCTAGAGGGACTCCAGGGTGAGCGCCTGTGGGGTTGGCCCTAACAAGGTCGACTGGGCGAGGCCGATGACAGCTTGACAGATGGAGGCCGTATAAGCAAAAGAGAGGAGGAGATGAGCCAAGAGGGACGATCAGTGTTTTGAACACATCAACCTGACTGCTCAGGTTGTGGGGTGATCTAAAAAGAATGGTTAAGGAAAACATGCCAGATAGTAAACACATGATAATCTCTAGACTCGTTTATTAGTTAGACGGCATTTCAAGAGGCATGCCAGCTCTGCAATACTCTCCCACCGACCTCCTTCTCACCCCAACACTCCTCCCTCTCATTTCTTCTCTCTTACTGTTTAGCTGGTAGCTGTACTGCTGTGTAGCTGTACTGCTGCTTTCTGTGCATGAAAACACACACACACACACACACACACACACACACACACACACACACACACACACACACACACACACACACACACACACACACACACACACACACACACACACACACACACACACACACACACACACACACACACACACTGCAGCAAGTGAACTCTCCCATTAACACTTTTGGATTCTCGGTAAATACTCACTCATGATGTATTACAAATGAGATCCAGTGTTGCTTGTCAGTGCCTGTCACTCTGCTAAAGTGATGATTTGAGGCTCTTCTGATTAATCAGTATCATCACTCTCGATCCTGTTTAAGCATTTAAAATAGCTGAACCTTAACAAGCAGCCAGGTGACAGAAAAAGTTGTTGGTGTAGGTGGAAAATCAGTTTGTGATGACCCAAGTGTTCTGTTCGCTGCAGGGATACATTTCAGACATTCGGCCATATGAACTCTTTATTTGCTCCACACTGCCCATTAATCTGGCTCTTATATCGGTGTCTTTATTTGCAGCTACATCTTTTATCAAATATCTGTCTAAATATCGGTTACACCTAACTTCATTTTCCAGCTGCCAGTCTCCGCATCCTTCATCCATGCCACCTGCGATAATCTGTATTGCGTGAGAGAGAAACATTTGTGTTAAAGAACTCGAAACTCTCCTCTTAAGTAACAAGCAAGGGAACTCACTTTATATAAAAATATAGAACATACCTCATCATTTATAGGCAGTGAATGTGACACCATGCCTTCACAAAGTGTAAACAACATAAAATCTGAATTTTGCTGACATTACAAATCTAAATCTGATGATCTCGGGTTTCCAGATTTGCGAGTTTGTTTTTCATCTTCACAAATGTCTAAAGGTCTGTCGTGACTTGGAAGTACAAACAAGACTTAAAGTGAAATGAGCTGCATCTCTTCGACATTGCGGTTGGATTTTGATGAGGACCTGCGTGTTTAGCTGTCCTTGTTTCTCCTGTTTTCATCATCCATGTGATCTGTCCTCATGGACCATGAGCAGATTTGCACCTCGCTCAGCATCTTTCTGTTGGCACTCTATTGTCTCATTAGTCCGCACCATGTGTTACCATTTGTCAGGCTGTGGTCCTCCATTGACCCCACCCGAGTGTCACATGAGCCTTGTGTCCTCTGTTTCCTGGTAAACAGCGCATCCCAAACAGTGGTTACCATAGGAGATAGTGTTTTAATAAGCATACTTTAGTTTGGGACACAGCTAAAGAAGCTGTACTTAGTTGTTACCGGAGAAGAGAAAGGTCCAGGGCGGGAGTGAATGAAGGGGAGACAGCTGTCAAAGTAGACATGACCACAGAAGCGAAGATGAAAGGGAAAGACAAGGGCCTAAGTGGCATGAGTGGAGAAACACAGGACGAAAGCTAATCAGCAAGAGGGTCAGGGACAAAAAAGAGAGCAGAGACGAGGGAGTTAACCAGCAAGATGGGTCACAGTGTCCCATCATATCCCAGTTACAGGCCTGCAGGCGCCAATGGCAGCCTGACTTTTGCATTTGGAGGTCTGTGGAGTGCGGATAGTCAGAGGAAGGTGATGATATGCATGGTGTGTAAATAGATGGGTCTGGGATCTATTTATAAGTCCATCTGGAGTGGCCCTTAGCAGGGGTTAGCACAGGCCCTACTGAGGTACACACTGTCACCCACACTGCACATTAGCAGCTTGCTACCAACAGGGATACACTCCAACTTGAAATTGAGACATTGTGCACACTGCAATGTGAAGTTAAAGTTAATTTCTATAATGCATTTTACATTTACTTATTGCAGTGGTGGAAAAATATTGTGAACTAAACTTTAAAGTTGTATTTTCTTGCTGCCTCTTTGCATCTACAGTGGTAGACCGTTGTTAACATCCTAGCATGATTCAGTGGTGGCAGAAGTGTGCAAAGTGGCTATAAGCGATACCCAAGCATTCTTTTGGAGGCACTGCATCAGGGAATGCAGGTGATTTTTCAACGGGTTATTGTCCTGTGTGACAGATCTAGGACAACTGTCCTTACTTACAGCATAGAGATCAACCTGTCATGCGTGCAGATTTCACGTGAGGTTAGTTTAACAGTCAACACGTCAACCAATCATGTATCCAAGTACAGTACAGTATAATATTCTATTATAAAGGTAATTTTAGCTTCAATGTGGACTTTTTTTTAATTGTTTAAACTGACATATTTTATGTATAATTTACTTCTTGATTGTTTGCAGTACTTTTACTATTTATTTATTTATTTATTTTTACTGTCTTTTCCACACTGTTATGCACTAGACAGCATGACAAATTCCTTGTATGTGAAAACCTACTTGGCAATAACCTCTGATTCTGATATCTTGTTTTCCCGTTGCAGGTAGTACTATGTCCTGGATTTGCATCACATAGACGTGGAAGATGATCATGCTGGTATCACTATCGGGTTGTATTGTTCAGTCCAATTTTAGATGTGCTTCGTCCGCAGCACCTGTTGCTTCAACGAGTCAAAGATGTCCCTTCTTTCCATATGTACACTTTCTAGAGTCTCTTGTAAAGGTTTCATAGGTTGTCAATGATTATTTAAAAATAACTGATTTTATTATTTACAAGATGCAATTTTGTTATTGTTTTATTATTATTAAAACATTACATAACTATTGACAAGGTTTATTAAGTTTAAAACAGGTATCTTGTCTGGTCAATTGCACTTATCAAATCAAATTTAATTTAATTTTGTATTGTTACATTATTACGCTTATCATTACATTTATTTTTAATTCATAATTCATAATTTATAAACCCTTAATTACTTTTGTTTTGAATTGTTTAGCTTTGAATGATCAAGATGTCTTCTGATACCTTCCTGTCCTGCATCAGAAACATTTATATTTTAATCAAAAAGATCAGCGAGGTCAAGTTGCATCGGGGTCTTGAAGTGACAATAAAAGTAGTAGAGCAGCAGTGGGGGGGTTGTCCTCACAGTGCAGTGTTTTGGTGTTTTCAGAGGTTAAACTCCATATTTACAATTCTATATTAACCAAGAAGTATTATTCTTGAAATGCAAATTATTTGAATTGTGTAATAAGAGACACATCTGTTATTGTGCTCCATTTATTACATTTACTTGATACGATACTGAATGTGTAACTCATGAACTGCTTCTCATGAGAAGTAAAATACAAGTAGTTTATTGTTAATAGTTAATAGCTAATTGTGATACAGATGTTTAAAGGCACTAATACAGCTTTTAATTCCAAACTTTACTTGTATTTTTATGGACACACATATCCACATATATACACACAGAATAATACACAATAACAACGGAAGTGGTAACTTTAATAAGGAAATTTATAAAAATGGTATGAAAATATAGCACCTTATAGAATATACGTTTGTACTAGATCTAAATCTTGAACCATACACAAAAATCAACATGTTACATTCATTCAAAACCTATAACATTTTATAAAATCCAAAGCTTATCTCTCCCCTCTTCCTTCCCTCACAAGCTCTTCTTCTACTCCTCCTCCATCTCTTATTTTTCTGGCCTCCTTCTCCGCCTCGTCTGCCTTCCTCTTCTCCTCGATCTCTGTCTCCGTCAGCCACGGCCCTCCCAGGTAGCTCAGGATCTCTTCGGGACTCCCTCTGTGTTTGGGCTCAGGGTGGAGCAGCTCCTTGAAAAGAGTCATCACTAGTGGGCTGAGGCCCTCAAACTGTGAGGGAGGAGGGTTGTCCCTTTGGTTCTCCTGCATGATTGTATAACTGTCTATTTCCTCCTCACCCCTCCACTCACCTTCTCTCATCTTCTCCTCCTTTTCAGCCTCACGGTAAAACCATTCCGTGAATCTACGATAGCCGCGGTCGTCGCTGGTGCTCTCCTCCCAGGGGAAGCAGCTGGTTAAGAGGCAATAGACGAGTACACCAAGGGCCCAGCTGTCGATACATGGCTCCACCGTTATCCAAATGTCCTCCATCCCCTCCTCGGTCCCATCCCACTCCTTCTGAGCCTCCTTGGCAGGTTCCACCTCAGGAGTGCAGAAGGGAGACTCGTACCAGACGGCACGAACGGTGGAGCCAATGGCCCGGGAGAGGCCAAAGTCACCTAGTTTGACCCAGCGACAGGAACTGTCACACAGGAAGATGTTCTCAGGTTTGATGTCGCGGTGGACGAAGCCCAGGGAGTGGAGATGTGTAACGGCACCGCTCAGCTGGGCCATCACCCTCTGGACGCGCTCTTCATCCACCCCGACCTAAAAGAAAAGGATAGTCTGGGTCAGTTGCCTCAACATCAGAAAACCATCTCTTTATTACTTATTACAGCATCACCTATTTTTCATTAAAAATGAGGTGCGGTCGGAACATTGTTGGCACAAAGATGAACAAAATCTGTGTCACCAAAATGGTTGTTGACGCTCTTGGAAACCCTCACTTACATGAGAGCAGGGTGCCCTTCTTCTTATCAGTACTCTATTATGTTACTGGCAGTGACACAAACACAGAGGAGGGCGAGCTGGAAGCCCTTATCAAACTTGTCTCAAGTTTTGCTGACATAAATGAGAGCTCAAATAGGGCAAGGTCAGCAGTTACATTTTCCCTAAAATCCCTATGAGAAAGCCACACTGCAAACATTAAGTCTAGGCATTTTGAGAAGCTACTATAACTAATGGATGGATGGGAATTAGTAGGCTATAGATGTAGTGGTTGCAACCCAACCAAACATTCAAGCTGTTGTTTTGCTGAAACTAGAGGAAAAAATCCATCTTTTCTGGTTAGGATGGACACACCATGCTGGGCATTATCAGCCCATTTCATGCCGCAAATCAGCCAAACTGACCTCTGACACTATCACACTGTAGAGGTCACCGTATAGACCAGCTTGCTGGGCAAAGACATAGTAGGACGGCGTGGAAAAGAAGATGCCCACGGCCCTTGTCAGAGAAGGATGGGTGCAGTAGGAAAGTGAGAGATTGTATTCACGCAGGAAAGAGGTGAGCGAGGTAGACTGACGAGGGAAGAACTTCAGAGCCATAGGGGTTCCTGAAGGGGATGAAGCAAGACAACATGTGTTGAACATTACACCATCTAAACAGCTTTGGTATAAAAACTGTCATCAGTGATGGTATGTGAAAGTTGTCCATCAGTGACACTGTGAACAAATATAACTTCCCCTAAGGGAGACTCTGTTACACAGCTACTACCTAGATGCAGAAACTCTATCTCAGAGAACGTCCCAAAGCACTTCATTAGAGCAACAGAAGTGCAAAAGGTTAAGTGAATACTATCAAAAGACAGATCTCTTCTCACGTTACTGCACCACTCTCCCACATGACATGTGCAGTCTAAAGAAGGATAAAGTGCTGCAATGGACATTTACCATTTCACCCATTTCAGATTTGGCAGTAGAATTGTAAAGGCATTATTTAATATACTAGGATCGGGAAATTTGAATGGCAATTTCATACACTCTTGCAGACTCACTGAATTGAGATGGTCAAAACCTTTGACCTTGAATCTTGTACTAACCTCTCTTTCTATGTACGGCTAACATGACCTTTCCGTAGGATCCCTCTCCTAGGAGCTTTACCACCTGGAAGTGATCGGATACCTTCAGACTGGGCATGGACTGCGCTGACAGGAAACATCGCTCGTCAAGTTCCTGAGCTGCTGCAGCCTGGTGACACACACACACACACACACACACACACACACACACACACACACACACACACACACACACACACACACACACACACACACACACACACACACACACAACACACAAACACAAACAAATCCATAATTATATTCATGATACCGATGATTGGTTCAGATGCGTCAAAAAGAAAGAAGATCCACAGCTTGACAGAATGAAGTCTGAATCTGTCACCTGAACCTTCTGCACAACTGTCAATCTCAAATATGTCCCTAATAGTATTCTCATGAGGTTTGTTGTTTTCTTTAATTTCATTCATTCTTTGCTTGCATACTCCAAATCAGAGTTAAATAACCATCCACATGCCATCCCAGCAGAGATTAGTGGAACATGTATTGTGTTATGTATTCACTTTCTGCAGCTCTGGCATGATCTCCATTGTCCTATAGGAAGGATAAACTTCAGACGTCATCAACCCAATGTCTTATCAGGGCGATCAGAACACTTGGCGCTGTCACTCAGTTTCCACCATCATTCACATTCATGATGACCTTTGATGTAGATCCCCCACCAAATACCCGAGCAAATTAGGAAGGCTGAGACCAGTTACTGCAGGCACACAGCTTAACACAAAAGATAAAACGATAACGTATTTTTACTTGTGACCTTCCACTTGTTGCGTAACTAAGCTTGATGGTCAACTGATATTCATTCTGATTAAATTACACCTGTTTCTCTCTCTGCAATCAAATGTAACATTTCTGGTGATTATTGCAGTAATATCATAATAATTAGTTTTTCTGATTTGGATTAAGATGATAAGACTGATTATGAAAATGTCCAATCACCAATAAATCTCTGAAAGTGATATGAGATCAAATGATGACACGTGACTCTTTAGATTTTTTTTCTGTCACTTGATGACAGCAGCTTTAAAACTGGATCTCAGTTATGAGTTACTGGTCAACAAACAAATTGATCTAATGTGCAGCCAAATATAAGACTGCAGATTTCAGCCAGTCTGAGTGTGCTGTTTGGCACAGATGTTACCAAGACGACACTTTTTTAAACAGAGCCGATGATGGTCGCTTCAGGATCAATGGTGTACAGTTTAATGTAGCTCTATCTGTGAACCAATAAGACATTTTGAGAAAACGGTGCAATTGAGCCATTTCCAAATGCAAAGAGAGTAA
Source organism: Anoplopoma fimbria (assembly GCF_027596085.1). Lineage (NCBI taxonomy): Eukaryota > Metazoa > Chordata > Actinopteri > Perciformes > Anoplopomatidae > Anoplopoma > Anoplopoma fimbria. The sequence goes on along the minus strand of NC_072468.1, from coordinate 17,290,843 downwards.
CATTTCCAAACATGGCTTCTCTATAGGTAACCTTATTGTAAAAGTAACGCATCAACTTAAATGCTCTTTTATGTAACTGGTAACATGGACATAATAAAAGAGTGAATTATCTTTGTCTCAAGTTTCAAGTTCTTTATTGTTATAAAGACAGCAACCTCAGAGAAGTAGGCAATTAAATTGTAGATCCAGGCTCCCTCCAACAATGCTTATTTAAATACGTATATAAAGAAAAAATCACAGGTAAAAATGGCATGATGGATAGAAGTCTATCATGCCATTTTGCAGAAGTAAAATTTCAGTGATGCCTTGTTTATGTCCAATCATCTTCTCAGTTTTGAACTCAAGGCACAGTGTTAAATTCCTGAATTCAACTCTCAGTTGGGTTTCGTTCACAGAGTTGTTAACACTTGTCAGGGTTAACACATTATTACATTCTTCGTCAGCTCTTCATTTCACTCATGCCACATATAAAATGGTTATAGTTTATTACGTTTGGAGGCTCTGATACATTAACCATCCCAGATGCATCTAAAACATTTGCTGCACCAGGTGCGCCTTGATACTTGCTGTGTCCTTGTGAACTGAGGTGATTATTTATCAAACCCTATTAGTTAATGGCCCGTGGTATAAAGCGACAAGTGATCTGAGATTTTAAAAGGGGCTCTGCATGAGCTAAGCCATTAACAAATTTGAAGTCCAACACAAGTGCTCAACATTACAAGCTGAAAATCCTCTTAACGACGTTGTCTATCAAACCTTTGCAGCCTCACAGTAATTTTGCAATATAAATGCCTCAATGCATTTGTGCCATTTCTGCATGTCATCTCATCATATAGCAGCAAAACAACTTTTAATATGATACTTAAAACCCCAACGGTTTGCACACACAGGACATAATTGCATGTTTTAGTTGCCATTGATTTTGTTAGAATTTTTGTGGCACACTGAGGATTTTATGAACTGAATTTTATGAAACATTTTGCAGCTGGATTCATGCTTGCAGGAATAAAGTTCAATACTTACTGTCATTTTCTGTTCAGTTGGTTGATCTCTGCTCACTTTCTCCTGACTCTTTACAGCATCTAAAGATTTAAACTCCTGGCAAACTGCTGCCACTGAAGCTAGCTTTACTGTTCTGTGCTGGAGCTCAACTGTATGCCCTCTGCTAGGCTGACAATCGAATTGGAATTGAAGCTTTTATTTTCCCCTTTGCTCCGTAGGTCCATTCAGGAGTGCAGCAGCTTTATAGAGGCGGCTCATAGATGTTTGCATGAGACCTGGATATTGACTGTGTGCTTCACACACACTCTGGACTCCCTCCCTCTCTTTTCCTTCTCTTGAGCCAGCTCTCTTTCTCTCTCTCTGCGTCTCTCCTGTTATGCTGGCAAATACGCGTGAACCAGCTACAAGGCATTTGAAACCTCTCTCTCTCTCTGCTCCCCCCCCACCCCCCACCTCCTACTACATAGCAGTGTTAATATACCACCATTTCCAATCTGTCAGTCAGACTGACCACATTAACCCATCGCTCTTCTCCTCAGCTGTCACTTACTTTCTGCAAATCCAAATACACCCTCCTCCTCCTCCTCCTCCTCCTCCTCCTCCTCCTCCTCCTCTTTCCATGTCTCTCACTCTTTCTCACCCTCTCAGCCAGACTGAGTCAGGAATTCCCCACACAGTGTAGGATCTCTAATTTAATCAACAGGTATGTGGGAACGATCGGAATAGGCCAAAAGGCTGTACCCGTGATCCCTGAATGATGCTGAATTGCAAATTTCCCCGCTGCGGGACTAATAAAGGATTATCTTATTTTATTTTATGCTGGGATTACTGGGTACAGTTAAGCATGACACTTTATTGTCCAATATCACTGTTCTTTCTTTCTGTACTAATCTAACTCTGAAAGAGGATGTCAATTTAATTTCCCAATGACATCCTCTAAACTTTTGAGTCAACACGAAGAACATCTTCAAGGTGCTATTTTTCTTTTCATTATCAGTCAACTATTTTCCCTCATCTTCCACTATATTGTCATGAAACCCATCTTGCTTTATCTCTTTGGCCTACCATCATGCACTGACACAGCTAACAGCTGATACCATGCTTTACAAAACACCTTCACTCTGTGTTATGCTGTCTACATGCCAGCTCTGTTTCCTACAGCTGCAGGTCAGGCCTCATCTCCAGCTCCCATAGGCTCAACACCCTCCTCCTCTTTCTGTCCACTTAGATTTCCCTTGGTACAACATACTACAGGACTATTCTTTCCACTAGCCCAATGGCTGCTTGTTATGTAACACAAACATTGGCTGCCATCACAACGGCAGGTCCCCGCTCAGGTTACTATCCCTGCTGTGGCTAGCCATGGCCAACATTGACTTCCAATGTTTGTGCTCGCACCATAGGGTCCTTTGGCCCCTGCTGTGACAACCTCTCCAACACCAGAACTAGACTTTCAACGTGTTCACGAAGGTTACTGCCAAGACAGTGTCACTTTCATTCACAAATGCAGGGCGTAAAACCCACACACGTAAAGTTTAGAGGCACACAAGCATATGCTACATGAATGTGGATTCATCAAGAGTAATGCACATATGCACAAGAGCAGACACTCAGGACAGCTTCGATGACAGTTACTGTCAAGTTACATAATGTACGCCTTTGCTATTTGGTTACACGTTCGTATTTTTGAATGCTTTTGAGTACTAAAAAAGGAAATTGTTAATGCTAACGCGACAGATGAGATGGTCCTCTCTTTCAACTCTTGCACTTTAGATATATTACATACTAGTACAACACACATGATATATAAGCTGAGAGAAGATTGCAAGATTTATTCCTTGTGGTCTACATCAATTGAAATAATATATAATTTCAGAAGATTATCCATTAACTAAATCCATTAGTTAATGGATAATCCATTAACTAAATATCCATTAACTAAATATATTAATACTTTAGTTATAACTTATTTTGCAATTCATCTCCTACAAATAACAATGTCTAGTTACAAAAATATGATTAGATCCGACCCCAAATGTCTCATTCAACTCACTGAATATAATATGACATATAAAAAAAGCATACTTTTGAAAGACAAGGAACATCATGTTGCGGTTTTGGTTAAAATTATAAAGTAGAGATGCACATACAGAAGCACAGAGATATATGAGCATCATCTGGACCAGATTTGACTGCTGAATTAGATTTGTTTCTCATTAGTTCATCTGGGAATCATTCTGTTTGGCTAATATTTGCATCAAATTTTCATTGTGGGTCAAGCTAATGTATCTTTCTACATCCACAAACTGATGATCTAAATGATTAGAATATATATTTTGCAATTTACCTGGAGATTTAGATGTTTGATTTGATATTACACTGCAGAACATTTATTTTGTGTTCTTGGAGAACCATGCCGTCTCAAACTACTCAACAGAGTAGGGGCAGTGAAAATAAAGGAAATATAAATTTGCTCTGTGACATAACAGGGGAACAACACATGTCAAAATAGCTTTGATGTCTGTTCTTATTGCCTGCATTTGTTTGTTTGTCTTCCTGAGATTAGTGTTTCCAAAGCAGAACAACAGTGCATCACAGTTATATAGTTTGCTTGAGTCATGCTGCAATATTTCCTTCAGTCCCCACCCCCCTGGAGAGAAGGCAAAGATAAAAGGATAAAGAGATGGAGGATAAAGGGGGAATTTTGTAACAGACATCCACCCCAGCTGTTTCTGTGTTGTTCTGATCTATGGGGCTTACCATGTTTTATTTCTGGATCCACTGACAGACAACTCTAATGGGACGCTGTTCTGGTTTCACTTGAAGTTAGAATTAGTTCAACGATGCCTCTTTGTGGACGACGTGTGCTATTACATTACTGAGGAGAAACCACACACAGTGTCATGCCTTTTTAATGAAGTTTAGAGTGGGATTTTGGATCGAGATTGGTCTTAATTTAATCAAGACTTTGTAAGATTGATCTTAAAGGTGAAACACATGTTGCTCAGTTTTGTATGACTCAATATGATGTGACATGTTACAGACTAGTTTCAATCCACTGAGGATAATCAATCAGCCTGCTAATATGTCTCCAACAAAAATACTTTTCTTTGATGAGCAGTCATACTGAGAGTCAGTAGAAATAAACATGATGTGTTTATAACTATTTGTGCAAAAAGAAAGTGTGTTACATCCACCTCCATTGAATGAATGGCATACATGAATTAAAGAAATAACCCTGTGTGTGTCAGGATGATTTTAATGCTTTATGGCTGCTCACTCAAAGGACATTTTAAGTCCAGCTGTCAAAAAACCTTCACACATTTTAACAAGGGCCATGATGATGGTGACAATGGTGATAATGTCTCATTTTCACTTTGGGCACCATTTTACCAATATCTAAAGTTTAGATTTGAAAAACCTTCATCATAATGAACCACATGCACCGGGTTACACTAATCAGAAATAAAGGCTTTTAATATATTATCGCAAATTCATAGTCAATAATCAATTAATTGAGACAGAAAGTCTGTTTTGTTTTTAAAAGTTAAGTTATATAACTATAAAACATCTCACCAATCTCAATGATATATCTTATAATGGTCTTCTCTGCTCTCCACATGGGTTTATAGTCCCAATACCTCTGATAAGACTGTATGAAAGTATACAAAAACTATTCAAAAATAGTGTGAAAAAGGGCTGTGATTTATTTCCCCTACATACACAAGGGGTGTTTTTTAATAAAATAATGAATAAAAAGGCCAGACAATCAATCAAACGTCACCTCACCATCTCTCTCATCTTTTCATTTATGGGACTTTAATTGAGACTGTTACAACGTTAATTAATTATTCATGAGTCTTCTACTACCATCCCGGCAAAACAAAGCTACAGGGGGGTGCGGTCTTTCCTGTAGTCGAGAACGGAAGCGGAAACTCGGCCATCTCCTCGTACACTCAGGCTACAGCAGGGTCAGTACACACTTCATTTGAATGTTTATTGTGGCGTGTTGTCAGCATTTCTTCACATTTCGGCTCTCGATTTAAATGTGTATACCCAGCGTTGTCCGGAAGCAGGACGTGTCCCTGTTAAGGCTTGGACAGCTTAGCAGTCCTGCTGCGAACTAACCAGCAGGAGCTAGCTAGCTAACTGCTAGCTTGCTAGCTAATCTTTTTCTAGCAGCAACAAGAGAGCAGCAGGGGATTTGTTTTATCAGTCAAACTGGCAGGTAACATTCACGTCCGTTTGTATCATCTGGTGTGAGTGCATGTTGTGTTAGTTTGTCTGCCCATTCGGACCCAGCTACCCCCTCCTGTACCCCTGTTCAGACTTCACCCAGACCTCTGGTGGCAGAGAGCTAGCCGACTGTTTCGACTAGCTCATGTGGGAATGGGAGAGGTATCCTGCTGGGGGACTGCTGGGGCAACACGTCAGTGGACTCAGGGTTACATCAGGTTAGCTAACTTGATGAGGTTAGGTGTAACAGGGGGAGTTGTCTAGATGGGCAACGGTATCTGTGTGTGCCAACTGGGTGTGGGTAAGTTCAACATAGGGGTAAGTTAGCCCAGATTCAGTAACAACCTCTTAGCCTTGTTTCTTATCTGTGCAAAGCTACCATTATACTATAACACAGGTGTATCTGTGGTTGTTCTAGCTGTTTGCTGATCCAAGTGAGTCATCTGTCAAGTCACAGTAGAAGATAAAAGTGATTGTGTCCTCAGGTGTTTCAGAGCAGCAGAAATGAAACATAGTTCATTAAATACATTCACTTGATGTTTTTTTTTTTAAATAGTCAGAGCTTGTGGAGATATTTGAGACAACCTAAGCTACAAAGGGCGCGCTGTGTACCTTTTATCAAAGATTAGTGGATCTGTCTGAACTTTGGTACAGAGCTTCAGGAGTCTCTCAACTGGCTTTTGCAATAGTTGCCTTATGTTCAGTTATGCAACATGCTCTCCTATTTGTCTGACCTACAAATTTAAACAGTGACATGCTGTGCTATGCGGGTCCGGCTTCTTTTAAACACTTTAAAAGTATACAGCACAGTTGTCTTAGTAGAGCATATTTGTCATATTACTAGTTTACCAAAGTATATTTACAACCTGAACAAATAGTGTTTTCCAAATGCATGGATTCTTTTAAACATTTTAATTCCTGTGTTAAGTTAATTTACCTAATTACAGTACACAGTCATAGAGTAGGTTAGAGTTAATTTAAGACTATAAGAAACAGATTTAAAGTAGATTGTTGTTTTTTATACATGGCTAAGACCAGAATAAAGTTATTCATGTTTAAAATAATTTTACACATTTATTTGGAAAGAAAATTCAATGTGTGTAAGTGAAAGGATGCATCTGGTCAGCAACAATGTGTAAGCCTGCTGTGTAAGCAATCAAATGCAAACAATGCTCCCACGTAGTGATCCAATATTGTGCCACGAAATCATTCTCTGCATGCCATTACACCAGCAACAGCAGCAGACAGGACTCTCTGATGTTCATCATGGGGTTTTTCCCACTTGTTTATCATCCAGTTTTTGCTTATTACATGCTCACTCTGTTAAAAGCTGATATAAGTCATGTAGGAGTAATAGGAGTTTGAACTATGTTCTGAGAAGCCCTTGCATGTATGGTTAAGTTAATGTTTGAATATAATCTGTTGGCATTAAAAGTCTGTACTGTTATGACCTGTGTCTTTATCCACACCGTTGGAGTTTTTTTAGTTATCCATCCTAGGTAAACTCTCAATCCACTGGATGTTTCAGCCAGGTAATATGAGTTCAAGATTACAGTTTATGGGTTTATCAATCTAATTATAAGTAGTGTTATTATCTGAAATTAAGTAAATGGATACATATTACATATATGTAAGGCAGCAGAATTCCAAATTCAGTTTCCGTTCAGACATACAATATTTATTTAGTACCGCTGTTGCATCGCTTTATTGTGATAGTAAGATAAAGGTTAGTTGAATTATTGTAATTAATTATCTGGCTCATGGATGACTCAGAAGTTTGAATTGCAAATGTTTCTTACCCCTAAAACATGCTGCTCCTTGTGATTCCAGCTGCTACAATACAGTTATTTTGTGAAGTATAAGAAATAATACAATACGTCTTTTCCCTTTCTGTGACCAATTGGTTCAGGAGTAGTCTTAACTCTAATTCTTTAGAGAAGGACTTTATGACTTGAATTTGATAAGTAAGATATGTTATCTTACTAATATGTTGTATCTGAGACTATTGGGCATGTGTGGATCAGCAACAGGTCATGTGATTTTGTTGCTGAATATCTGCTTTGTCCTTATTCTCTAATGCTTACACCAGAATTAGACCTAGCATCAAGTTGAGCTTTTTCTTGTCTATGTGTTGTGATTTAGCAGTGATCTCTCAGTGCATATGGGTTCTTTTTTAATGTTCGTCTCAATCTTGCTCCATAGTTTTCATCTCCCTATGCCTGAGGTTTTGGGACCCAATGTTGCCACAGGAAGATACAGACAAACTGAGAAATAGCACTCTGTGAATGAGTGGCACACAAGCCAGAAAAACAAAAGATACCAAGAGGAGAGACCCTTATTCTGCATCATTCTTGTGTAACAGGTGTGCCTGACGCTGTCTCTCTTCCCCTGTTGATACCAGCAGTCACATTTCAGATTGATCTCTGGTATAGACTCCCTCTTTCACACTCTGATTGTTCCTCTCAAGGTCTCCCGCTCTTTCATCCAAGAAGATGTATGTACTTGCATACATCTTCTCTTGTCTTTTTAAATTTTTGTCTTCTTGCACTCTTTTTGTAGTATTGAATTATTATTTTTTTTAAAGTCTTTTTTGTTTGTCTTTGTTTGAAATAACAATGTTCTTTGCCTCGAGTCGCTGTTTGCTTTGCCTTAACTATATTTTACAACCTTTCTTCTCCATCTGCTTTTCAGATTGCAACAGAACTCGACGGCCAGACCGTTGCCATGTCGACCTCATCGCTACGGCGACAAGTAAAGAACATCGTCCACAACTATTCAGAGGCTGAAATCAAGGTTGTGTGTCCTTCTGCTTATCTGGCTTTTCTTCCTCTTTTTTTTTTCTTTTTTCTTACACCCATCCACCATATGTCCATGGCGGAAATGTAGCCTGTGTATCTCCTTAGCACATATGACATAACGTAGCTGCTGATAATTTAATTTTTATTTGAAGCAACCTCCTCACTCTTTCCCCTGGTTAAACATAATGAGCTAAATCTAATTATTATCTGTTCATTAGTTAGCCTCTCTCCGTCTTGTGTCATTATTGAGTTTGCATTGCTACTCAGAACATTGTGAACCATTACATTGTCACAAAGTATTGGCCCTTAATTATTCTTATCACGGACAGTTTGGATAGAGGATGACTTCAAGTTTGTCCCTTCCTGTGTTGTTCAGGTTAGAGAGGCGACATCCAATGACCCATGGGGCCCCAGCAGCTCTCTGATGTCAGAGATTGCTGATCTAACGTACAATGTTGTGGCCTTCTCGGAAATCATGAGCATGGTGTGGAAGCGCCTCAATGACCACGGCAAGAACTGGAGACATGTGTACAAGGTTGGTGTTTGTGTGGAAGTTGGGGATAATTGTTGCGCAACACTTCACCTGTCGCTGAGGATGCGGGATGATGATGCTCAGAAGTTTCTTAAATCTTGATTTACTGCCCAGTACAGAGTAAACTATTGAGTGTTTAATGTATAGGTGTAGGCAAGAGAGTGATTTCAGACATAACCCAAATAGGGCTGCCATTTAATGAAATGTATGAATTATATTTCATGGTTTGTAGTAATTATTGTGTGTTTGTGTTTCTCCTTGGGTGTGAATGGAAGATGGAATCTAACAAAGTGTCTGATTGTAGCCCAAAAACTGTTTTAATATTTGTATTTCTGCTACTTAATTATCCAGACATTTTCTACAGTTGGTCATTTGTTGTGATCTATATTTTCACCAGGCTATGACTCTTATGGAGTACCTGATCAAGACTGGTTCAGAACGTGTTGCCCAACAGTGCCGAGAGAATATTTACGCAGTCCAGACCCTCAAGGATTTTCAGTACATAGACAGGGACGGCAAAGACCAGGTACAAAAACACACCCATGTCCACAAAGTTGCAAAGAAAATTGGAAGTGATTAGAGATTAAGGTCCACCTTTGTGGAATGCAGGCTCACTTTGTCAAACATGCCGCTTGTGTGTCATTCAAGGACATTTTACAATGAGTTTATAACCTCTTGTGCAAACAAACCCAGACAGAAAAGTTTTTATGGGTTGTTAGTGTTAAAAAACTGTTATAACAACAATAAGATGTGTGTAAAAACAGCACTAGTAATTCAATGTATGTATGTTAATGTAATATTTAGCATTACATTTACTGTGCTGCATGTGATTGTGTGCCGATACCTGTATATTTCCAGGGGGTGAATGTGCGAGAGAAAGCCAAACAGCTGGTGACACTGCTGAAAGATGAAGAGAGGCTAAGAGAGGAGAGGATCCACGCCCTCAAAACCAAAGAGAAGATGGCACAGACCTCCAGCGGTGAGATTGGTACTTAAAATAGATATTTTAAACGATTCAACCATTGCTCAAAGCTACATTATTACACTCTGAGAGAAAGGTGGACTCACAATAGCATAAGAGGCCTTTAGCTCCAAGAGGCTGATGACCTAAGACAAGCTCTCATACATGCATACGCTTGTTTGTTTCTGCCCCAGCCTCCTCAGCTCCCTCAGCTCCCAGTATTGGGGGCAGCCTGTCAGCGGGCTCCCACTCCGGAGGTGCAGACCCTGAGCAGGCCTGGCCACAGAGCACTGGAGAGGAAGATCTGCAGCTCCAGCTGGCCTTAGCCATGAGTAAAGAAGAGGCAGAGCAGGTAACAAAAAGCAGCATATTCACGACAAGCACAGCTACATTAATGCTCTCCAAGATGAGATTCAAAGCATAACTACAACTAACTGCAGCTAAGTTTGCAGTTTGTACAGTCTGTGGCAGCACCTGTGTACACAGAGGGATGTTACTGATATTATTCACCACATACACCTAGCTTTGCTCTCACCATGTAATGCCTGACCTCCCCCAGACTAGCAAGGACCCTCTGGAGGACGCAGAGCTCCGCTATGCAATCACACTCAGCAAAGAGATTCAACAAAAGGTCAGGGGCAGAGAGTTTGCTCTGCTGACTGGCCATCCAGTCATCAACTATCTGTCTTTCCGTCAATTGGAATTTCTCAAACACGCATCAAGTATTGATCAATCAATTAATCTTTGCACATATTTGTCATGTGTCATCTCCCTCAAGACACAAATTTGCATCAGACTGCAGTAACTTGGATGAGATAATTTAGTTTGGTGTCGTGTCACTTTCTACTATGGAGCTTGCACTCATAAAACTTGTGAAAAGTAGGTGCTTTCAAATCCTTGTCGAAAGTGAGCGCCCAAAGAATTGATTAACTCTAATTTGATTTTTGAATCTGCATGACATTGGCAAATATTTACCATAATTGACTAAATTACACACCGATTGGTTTGTAAGCTTTGATTATTCTTTCCTCCCTGTCATCTTCTCTGATAGCATGCATTCAGCTGTAGTCTTGATTTGTCTTTCCTTACCTGTGACACCACCTGTCTCCTGCTGTCGTAACTTCCTTGTACTGAGTTCACTGAGTGCAAACCGTGTTAGCCTGTTGTATGCAAGTGTTTACCTACTTCTGCCCATACTCTACCCCTTTAAAGCTAGATGCCATTGTTATTGTTGTATTGTTGTGGCACAATGCACAAACATTGCTGATTTATATAGCAGATATGGCCGTTTCCTTGTGGATAAGTCAGTGTTTTGCTGTTTTCATAGTCAATCCTCCTTATAATCAGGTGGATAAAAGATGGCATTGGGTAGAGATGTCCTGGAGCGATCTGCAAGGGGTGATCAAAGCATTATTTTTGTTTAATGGTTAAAATTCCACTCCTTTTCTTTATTATTACTTTCTGTGCTCCACTGGGCTTAGCTAAAATACTGGTACCTGTTCCTAATCTAGATTATTATTATGAGCAAGTGAACCACGAGCAGCACAAACAGATTAAAATCAGCCAACGGCATGTCAGCAAATGAACTAACCACAACTGCTTTTGTAGCTTTCCTCGCTCCTACAGTGGTGCTGTCTGTTGAAACTGCATTTAAACCTCAGTATTCTGTTTATGGAGATTCACAGCCTATCAATGTCTAAACCTCCACCAAACAGTTCTACAGTTCTCCTTGTGACAGCAGTTGGAGATGAGCCTATTTTCTTTTGAAAACAAGCATCGTCTGATTTGACCATGTTTTGTGGAAAAATGAGAATTACACAAAATGTCTAACTCATAAACAATGCAGTGTTTGGTTGATTTGTGTTCATTTTCTGTTGACTGAAGGCATTGATTTAAAGATCAGGTTTTCAGTTTCCCCTCCCAACAATTCAGACTGAAATTGTGGAGTTGTAAACTGATCCTAAATCTGTACCTGTGGTGTGCTTTCCGAGGTTGTGTGCCTCAGGTTGCTGACATCAGTGTGTCTGATTGGCAGGAAGAGCGACTGCGTAGAGGTGATGACCTGAGACTGCAGATGGCCATCGAGGAGAGCAGGAGGGAGAAAACTAAGCCTGAGGAGGTATGTGTAAAATAAGAGATTAAATCCTAAGGAAGATTCAAACAGCAGGGGTAATATTCATAACGACAGCATGTTCAGCTTTATGAATAAGATTCTTTCTTTACTAGTGAAGGAGCACACATTCCATACATGTTACAGACATTGCCAATGTGGAAGTTATCAAAGTCATGCCTTTGGGCTCACATTCTTTTGATTGCAGCTGTAACTGTCATTATATGCTGTGTCAAAAAATTAACCACGGTTAAGGTATATTCTAAATGCTTGTGTCCTTTGTCGGGTTTGATACTGATTCAACTTTTTGGTTTAAATTTGATCAAACTTCAAGATTCTTGAACGCAGTAACCGGCATGATAAACTTTCGAGCGGAAATTCGTCTCCATCTAGGGCCTGAAATATCTGCAGAAACAATGTCACTGTGATGGTTGCAGATGGCCCTTAAACCACAAAATGAGTGTATGTGACTATAAACATGTAAAATATACAAAGTGCAGAATAAAATCATAGAACTCGTGTGGCAGTTTTAGCAACGTTGACAAAGAACAGACAAGGAACCAAGAATCAAGTTCAACCTGATTTCTTTCAGTAATGTATGCATGTCTGGTCTACAATTCTGTCTCCTTCAAATTCTCTGATTTGTGAACTTCCCGAATACCGCGGTAGGAACATTAATCCTTAATATTTTCTCTTGCACAGGGGGCCCTGATGGAACTGGGTGCCGTGGACCCCTGGGGGGCCCCAGCTGCTGCCGGCGCCACTGTGGGCTCTGCCGGCCCTTCGCCTCCCCCCACAGTTCCTGCCGCTGCTGCCTCAGGTCCCTGGGGCACAGCCCCCACAGACCCATGGGGGGTAGCGTCACCCACATCTCCTACAAGTTCTGACCCCTGGGGTGGGGGAGCCCCACCCACTATAGCCCCTCCTCCGGACCCCTGGGGAGAGACGTCCAACAGAGTTAACAACGTTGACCCCTGGGGGAGTTCAGGTAAGCAGCCACAACACCGGTCACGTATCAACCCTGCAGCCAGTCAGGTTGGTGGGAATGCACTCATCGCTGAGTATCAAAGCAGAACCAAGTCCTGCTCTGATGATCAAAGAGGATGTGAAGACCACTCGACCTTTCGACTTTTCACGCCGCCGTTCCGTTTCCTCTCATGTCGTATCTTACACACGCTTTCAGATTGTACCGAGGAAAGCAAGCATGCTAAATCCATTCTCCCTCTGTGTCTAAACCAGGGATTTGTATCCTCTTGTTTCTACTCAGGACTGACTGGCTGTGTCTCAACCAGAGCTGTCTCTTCTCTTACCCTTTTGAGCCTTTTTAATGTATGGGCTAGCTGCGTATCATCTCTCCTTTACCTCCAGTGAGCTTCAGATATAGAACAGGTGAAAGTAACATGGTGGACAGCTGTGGAAAATCTGCTTTCATCTGTCCTTGTCAAATTAGTTGGGCTGCAGAGGTCAAGGAGAGAAACACCTGTGTTGGAACCCAGCCCAGCTCCCTCCTTTGTTGTGGATTGTCAGTGTAAGGTGTGGTGTTAACCCTCCCCTCCCCTTCGTCTCCTCCCCTACCCCTTTAGCTGTGACCCCCCCCAGTGCCGACCCCTGGGGCCCCCCAGTGACACCCAGCACGTCCTCCTCCGGGGGGCCAGTAGACCCCTGGGCAAGGGACGGGCCTGTCCCTCTCTCTGACCCTATCACCTCCGACATCTGGAGTGGCAGCGCCAAACACACAAATGGCACAGGTACATTCACACTTAAAGCCATACAGACTCACAAACACTGAGGTATTGGTACACACTAAGGAATTTTATCTACACACAGATTTTCATTTGCATGCACACAACAGTTGTCTTGTCCTACATTTCATCCTCCTCTGGTATCTGTTGTATTGCAGTTGTATATTGTGTTTTTTAAAATAAATACTTTTTTTTTTTGTTAATTTGATTTACTGTTTCTATTACACCTCCTTTTCCTCCTCAGGAGACCCAGAGCGACGAGGGTCCCCAGCAATAGGCTGTGACAGCACAGGCTCCCCGGTGCCCTTTGACCTGTCATCTCTTGGTTCTTCACTTCCTGTTCGTAAGACTCCCGAGTCCTTCCTCGGCCCCAACGCAGCGCTGGTGGATCTGGATTCCCTGTTGTCGTCTAAACCCAAACCCAAACAGCCGCCGCCTCCTTCTATCTCTTCCTCTTCAGCGCACAACCCCTTCCTCCAGAACACAGGTTAGTTACAGCTATCGTGTTATCGGTGTAAAGGAGAAGTAAGTGATAAGCTCAGCATTACTTCTGTAGAAAGAAAAAACAGTCAGTCAGTCTTACCAAATTACTTGGAAGTATTTGGAATTTTTATCTCGGGACATTTAGGTCCACGCAAGTTTTAAGATGCCATCATCAGCTTTGTTCATAGTCACAATAAATACAGTGGTAGAAAAAGACCATTGAAATACATTCTAAGAAGATCTAATTAAATCTCTTGATGCACTACCCCTAACGCACAAGTATGGAGAGAGTTTGGCTGGAACAAAGCGGGTTCTTCTGAACACCTCAAATCAAAAGCAGACAATTAACAGACAAACAACAATAAAGTTGGAGACAAACTATTCTCACGTTTTCAGGAGTTGCACCAAAGGTTTTTGGGAAAATGTCAATGCAACTATAAAAGACAGACAATAAAAGATATTCTGTACAAGGAACATTTCAAAGCTTGAGCAAGAATTTAGTGTAAAGCTGACCCTCTTGGGAAAGGGCAGGAAATGTTTTCAATGATCAATTAAGGAAATATTATTGACACAAGATTAGGGAGTAAATTATTTACAGGAATGTGTTGCATAATAAATAGTTTGTAACTTGAAATGAGAATTTACTGTATGAGTAACCCATGGTAACAGTTGGGTCCAGGGCTGCAACAAGCAATTATTTTCATTATATTTGCAAATTGATTATTTTATTATCAATTTGCCAATTATTTTCCAGATTAATCATTTGATCTATAACAAATATATATATTTATAATGTGTTTTTTTTCTCACCAGTGTCCATCAATTCCAATAAGTTAAAAGCAGTCACACAATGTTGTCTGAGCAGAGTCATAATTTGCTTCTTTTTGATCAGCAACATCTGTGATTACCGGTATGGCCTTAAAGTTCATGTGGCTAGCCTCGGCCTCTACCAAACACCGCCAGTGCTCAGAGACATATTACACTTAAACACAAATCGAATTCATGGCTCCTAAAGTCTTGTTTTGTCCGACTAAGATATTCAGTTTTAGGTAACATAAATATTCACACTTTAGAAGCGTAAACCAATGAATGTTTAGCATTTTGATTATCAGAATATTTGCTGATTACTTTTCAGTTTATTAACTAATTAATTAACCAGCACTTTGTTTCCAGATATGAAAACCTTCAAAACATTGATGGAAAGAAATTAAAAGAATAATATGAAAATGTGTTGAACATAATGTACTGGCAGATAGGAAATACCAAAGAGTAATTTAATAACTGTCTCCTCTGACCCTCAGGCTCATCTCCTGCTCCTGGCATGGCAGTGACTCCAGGCAGCACCATTTCCAGTAGGGGGGTTTCTCCAACACCTGCCTCCTCCAACCCTTTCGGCGTGGCTCCACCCATGACCTCCATCTCACCTCAGCCCTCATCACTTGGCCTGAGCAGCCTCCGCTCCAGTCCTGTGCCTCCCAATCCCATGCTGGGCATGATGCAACCAGGAATGGGCCTGGGGCCCATGAGTGTGGGTATGGGGGCTCCAGGAATGGGCCTGGGCATGATGCAGGCCAGCCCCATGGGCATGCCCTACAGCGGGCTCTCGCCAATGGCGCCCCCAGGCTCGTCTCTGTTGGGGCCTGTAGCCGCAGCACCTCCTCAGCTGATTTTGGGTGGGCCCACTGGAACAGGAGGAGTGATGGGGGCAGGAGGATCAATGGGAGGCGGAGGAACGACGGGAGCGAGCACCAACCCTTTTCTCCTTTGAGGAAGTGTCACCACTATTTTGCTCCCCTGTTTCAACCTCCTCTCTGTCGTACCTGCTGCCCCCTTCATTCACCCCCTCCCCCCTCAACACAATTTGTGTCCAAAAAAGAAAAATGTGTACATCTCTATATTTAAAGAAAAATACAGAAAAATCAAAAATTCAGTTTATCTTTTCCCTAAAAAGCACTATTTTATTTCAGAATAATTTTCCACATTTAGTTCTTCATTTCAGTATGGGTTGTTTGTGGGCGGGAAATAGAAATCTATTTATTTTGTTTTAATCCTGTTCTGTTTCCTTTATGTTTTGTTTTTTTCAGTCCTATCTTGAGATGAAGGTAAGTCCGTGAGAGCAGGAGGCTTTTTCAGCAGTGTCACTCTACTCTGTTGTTATATTACTGCACTGAGAGAGAGATGGAGGGAGAGGGGACATAGCCACTAACAAACTGAACAGACAAACTGTTGCACCTGCCTCTTCCTCTTCTCTCCCTCTAGAATGAAGACAAACACTGAATCACTGAAATGAAAAGAGTGCATGAAGGATAATTTTTAATGAACTCCTGACGGTCAGTCAGAGATACGGACTGAAAAACCTGCATTAACATTTCAGACACAATGTGGTCAAATTGTTTCAACTATTTCACTTTTAATTTAATTTAATGTTAAAAGTAATTTATTTTTTTCCAATTTTTTGGGAACAAATAAACAGTGAAAATCACAGGATGATGCCATTTAAATCAAATGCTTATTTTTTCCCCTTCCTTATTGTAGAAAATGTAAAAGAGAGCTCTGACATCTGTGGTCTGATATTGAAAAAGGATGGGATGATTGTTGAATGTGTGTGTTTGCAGAAATGTGCGAATGAGAATATGAATGCTCATTTGTGAGAATGCAATAGTGCAAATGCCTGTTTCTGTGTAAATGTATCAATATATGTCTCGATTTTCTCCTGTGTCAGACCTTATTTCAGTGACTCAGAAAGGAAGACATTACATCCATTATTTTTGTTTTTAAAAATTGTCACTTGTATAAATACTATGTAATGTTGGGATTTCAAATGAGGTATTATAAGGGTCACACATTTCTCTGCCAATCATATTTCACAATCTATTTTTTTTGTTTTGTTAATCAGAAGCATTAGTTTTTTTCCAATCAAATTTCAAATGGGATCCCTGGTGTCCAGGTGTCCCAGAGCACCACTGTCCACCTGTTTCATCTCTCGTTCCTTCAGGGAGGAGAAGGGGAAAAAAAGACAATTATTTCAACAAATGAAAGGAAGGAAAAAAAAAAAATGGGACTTGACCACATGCTCCATGCTGTTCTTTTAATTTAGTTTGATGAATTTATTGTTATTTTATATCAACAAGAAAAATATCTCTTTTATCGGGTAAGGTTGAATTTTGTGTGGTGATGACTGTGAACATTCACATTTGAAAAGTAAAATGGAAAAAAAACAAAAGGAATTTATGAAATAAAACAAAAACACAGGTTGTGCGTTTGGCTTGTTTCATGCTTGCTCTGTAGTTAATGTCTAAATCCCATATACGTTTCCTTTTTTTTGTTCTGCTGCAGAGAACAATAATGTTTACACTTTATTTTAATTTTGTGAACATGTTTATAAATCTAAAATCCAACAGAATAAAACACCCTGCCAATAACCTGCAGAAGAAAAAGCTTAACGTTATTACAGCATATGAATTTGAATAAAGGTGAAAAATTGTACAACTTTTTCAACCTTGGATTACAGCGTTCAGTCATTTGTGACAAACTTGCTCTCTGAGAAGCTCCAAGTGAGAAAGCTCTGCATAGAGTTTAGTGAAGACGCCACATTTCTCTGAAAAGTTCTGTTGTAATCATTTCTCCATACAGACGGCGAAGGGTCAAATGAGCAGAGAATCCCAGTCAAAGTCATCCTGGATCTCCTCGCTGTTGCTGTGCAGACTCTTTAATGGAGGACGCTGTCGTGGTGTCATAGACTGAGGCTGCATTCCAGCTGAGACAGAAAGAAACATTAACTGAGGTAGCACACAACTAAAAGGAAGTGAGAAATTATTGGAAGAATGTCTATTTAAATAACTTCTCCTTTACATTCCACTCCTGAAAGTAAAAAAGAAAACTACTTTTTGAACGTGAGGTTCGGGTCTTACCGGTTGTGTTTGCAGGCTGTGTTAGCTGTGGTCTCTGAAAGCCTTGTCCCTGCATGTGCAGAGCCCTCCGGGGCGGCTGCACTCCACTGGCGGGGTGAACTATGGGAGAGTAGGGGAGGGGTGAGGGGTGAGTGAGGCTGGCAAGGGTAGGAGGGGGATTGGAGGGGAACGGTGGGACATGTAAGGATGGAGGT
The DNA here is from genome assembly GCF_027596085.1 of Anoplopoma fimbria. Taxonomy (NCBI): domain Eukaryota; kingdom Metazoa; phylum Chordata; class Actinopteri; order Perciformes; family Anoplopomatidae; genus Anoplopoma; species Anoplopoma fimbria. The sequence goes on along the minus strand of NC_072468.1, from coordinate 17,272,874 downwards.
GCACCGAGGGCGAGAGGGGAGTTATTCCCAGAGGTGATCATGCCTCTGTGAGTGAAGAAGCGATTCAGAGAGTCACAGAGGGAGGTGAAGAGCGCCGGGTCCAGGGTCCAATCACAGAGCTCCGCCTGCCGCATGCTCTCCAGCAGGTCTAGTGACAGAAAGTGAGGGCCTTTTAGTACAAAAAAATATTTAGCAAAGATCTCAATAATCATGATGTTCATTATTCCATTATCTGCCACCAATTACAAATTCTGGCTAATACAATGTGTAAAAGCTTTTACTTTAGCTGCAATAACAAACCATACCTAAAAACAAACTTAAAGTGGCATCTAGCTGTGAAGATAATCTTTTCTTCTCTCATTTTTTATCTGTTTCACCCTGCTCTCCAAACAATGAAGACAAATGACATTTAATTGGTGGCGCTCACAGCATTTAACAGATTTTTGTCATTATTGAATAATCTTCAAATCATTTTCTCAATTAATCAGTCAATTGTGTTGGCTATAAAATTACCCAAATTCTTTCCCAGAGCCCATGGGGAAATCTTCAAAATGCTTGATTTATTTGACCATCAGTCCAAAACCCAAATATATTCAATTTACTTTAACATGAAACTAAATCAAAGCATAAAATCTTACCATTTAAGAAGAAAATGTTTGGTGTCTTAACTTGGGAAAATTATTAATCAATGGTAATAAAAAAAATTGCCAATACATTATCATTTTGCCTGATTGACTCAACATTTCGACTCTTGTATGTTGTCTAATATCCACAGTCTTATGAGTGTTCTGTAGAATCAACGCTCAGACAAAAATATATCAAACCCTCAGAAAAATCCGAACAAGGACAAGACAGCACAGACCTGGGTGACCAGAGAGGTCTATGTTGGCCCAGTCTAGATTGCTGGCAATGCGGAAGCTCTCCTTCAGAGAATCTGGGTTAATGAACCAGTCAGCCGGCACCGCTAGAGCGGAAGGGAGGAAGCAAACTTTAGAAAGCAGTGATATTTCCTGTGTTGTGTTTCTGCTTTAAATTCAGTTCAAGCTTTTCTGGGGTTAAGGTTATATGAGACTCACTGTATTGTGGATTGCGCTGCTCTGTCTCAGGAGGGTGGGCAGCTGTTGGAGCTGTAGGGGCTGGTGCAGGCGGTGCAGGTGGTGCAGGTGGTGCAGGGTGAGGAGACAAAGGTAGCAGAGTTGGGGTGTGAAGTGGAGTAGTGTCATTGATCAGAACACCCACAGGAGCAGCATCCGCTGGAAGGAGCATAAAAGAAGTCATTGATTGGAGCAGTTCACATGTATGATGTATACTTTATAGAGTTAATGGGCAAATAAAGTACTTACACTGTGAGCCTCCCCGCTCCCGCATGGTCTTGAAGAGAGACTTGAAAGACGCATACAAGTCTGGTAAGATCATCTCATCAAAGGTGAAACGCATCGGAGGATCAGTGGAGGGGTTTAAAGAGACAACGGGAGGGGCAGCAACAGATGAAGAGGAGATAGAGGGTCCTGACGCAGTGCAAACAGACACAGGCACTGAGTTAGGAGCACAGCAGAAAGTGGGACCAGAAACTAAATTAGGAAAGGACAGAGTGGCATCAGAGAACGAGTGAGCCGCTGGAGAAGACATATTGGCAGAGGAAAGAGGTGTAGCAGAGGCAGCGGGAATGGAAAATGTGGGGCCGGATGGATGGCGAAGTGGGAAGGAATTGATGGAAGACGTGCAGGCAGCGGGTTTGATCCCAGCTGAAGGAGAGACAGACTGATGATGATGATGATGATGGACGGGGTGAGTGGATACGGGTCTCGGCATGTAGGGTGACGGTTGCTGTGGAGATAAGATATTAGATCAGATGTTTCAACCCTGCTGCACTGTGATAGAGAGGATGTGGGGGACTCTACCTTGCATGGGGGAGGAGAGAGGGAGGCAGGGCGGGGCGACTGCTGCTGGATGGCTCCCGGCAGCTCTGTGTTAAAAAGTTGGTGTTCTGTGTGGGAGGATGGCTGTGGTTGATGAGAAGAAGCTCCTCGCTCTGCTTGTGTCACCGGAGTTTGAGAAACCTGTAACAGCAAAGCGTTGCCATTTGCAAATCTAGAAAATGTAATAAAATCCAACAGGAAAGTAAAAGTAGAATTACTTTAACTTAAAGTGTTGGTTCACCCAAAAATATTAGTAGAAATAATACAGAAATACCATTTTTTCTAATGTAGCCATGCAATTATTTGCCTGGTTTTGAGTGTTCTGCCTCCACCCTAAGTAGATGTAAATAAATGCTGACTAATCCCCCCCAAAATAATGTTAAAGGTTTTTTTATATAAACAGTTTCTTGATATAAAGTAGCCCTTACTAAAACTGCTGGCTGCATATTATCAATAATAACCAGGACATTTTTTTCTGGAAAGAATTGTTAAATGCTGTGACCGTTAAGTTTAATTTATCATTTTACTGCGGTGGACACACAAAATCTCATGTATTCTCAAAACCTTGATAAGTAGAAACAAAACCAGTATCGACATGGCTAAATAGCACTGGATAAAATTAAATTCGAAAATGAGTTTGTTTGGTGAACTGACCCTTTAAAGTTAATTGGTATACAAAACTGTGTTACCAAAAACTGGTCCCTTCACAGTGTTAAGTGTTAATTAATGAGTTTTATATAGTCATTATAGTACGTTTTCAGTATAAAATCATAATTTGCTATGAGACTTATAATTACAGCTGTCAGTTTTGATAGTTAACAGGTTTATGAGTGAGTGATATCAAACCACATACATCCTCCTCTGGATAGGGACGCTTTAGTGCCCTCACTTGATTCACCTCTGCAGGTCCGTCCATCGTCCAATAGGAACCCTACAAATACAGTACAGGTTTTCAGCTCTACTCTCTTTTAGGCAATCCATCTCACATGATGCAAGTTCTAAAAAAAACTGCACATATATGCTTCCAACGTCACAATATAAAAAGTCTATAAAAAGTAGTTCACCTTGCCGGGGTCACTCTGTGGCCGAGGAACTTTCCTGAAGCATTTATTAAGAGACAGATTATGACGAATGGAGTTCTGTTAAGGACACAAAGTGATGAAATAAGTCAGTCGTGCACCAGCTGATGAAGCAAATAATATAAATATCTGTTACAAAATACCAAACCAATGTTAAACTTGTACTTTAGTAACAAGGTTATTACTATTCTGAAACACTAATAATAAAATAATATGAAAGCTTACTTTCCATCCGCGGCCAGCTCGGCTGTAGTATGGAAACATGTCACTGATCCAGGTGTAGATGTCATTCAAACTCAACTTCCTTTCAGGTGCAGCTGCTATTGCCATGGCGATGAGAGTGGCATAGCTGTGAGGGGGTTTCCCTTTGTAGTTGGAAGGGGAGGGGTCCGGTAAAGAGGGTAGGAAGTCTCCTCTCTCCCTCCCTCTCTCTTTTTTCTTGTCCCTCTCGCCTCCTCCCCTCTCTTTCCCTGAGCGCAGGCTGCTGATTCCCAGCTGAGGCAGCCAGTCAATACTGGTGAGACTGGAGTCCAGTTCAGAGGACATTGTCTCTCCTTTTCTCTGTCCAGGGTCTGAGGGACCAGAAGGGGAAGCACTGGATCAACACATCCTTTTACTTTGGACACTGCTACGACCAAACCAAACACAGAAAAGCTTCAGTAGATTCCACTCTGCCTGTAATGTAACACTGTCAACCACTCTGTTCCTGTACGTCCACCCAGCAAGTTCAGGCAGTTTGTGCTGCTCTGGAAACTATCCACTCATAAGTAAAGACATTGCATGATTCTGACACCATCTATGTGTCACAACTTAACCTACCCTTTCTATTTTGTGAGGAAAAAGCTTGACTTGCTTACCTCTTTATGATCACCGGAGGCCCAAGGCCTTAAAAACTGTTAATATTTGATGTTGTCATCAGCTGTGCTCAACTGCTGACAAACTGGAGTCCGTCCTTCCCTTCAGGTCTCGCTCGTCAGCATGTTGATTCCAACGCAAGGCCTCCAGTCACACCTTTAGTTTGTGAAAGTTTGTGTTCTTTTGGATAAATACACACAAAAACTTACCGGAGAGCTTCCTTTTTCTCTCTCTCTCTCTCTCTCTCCTTCCCCTCCCTTTCAGACTTTACCAGAATTACGTCACTCACCCCTCCCTCTTTGTGACATCACTCTCTGTGCCCGCCTTTGGGAGCTGGTCCCTCCTCTCCAGCTTCTCACAGCTTGAAGTAGACGTTTTTCTAAAAGCTGTGGTCTGGACCAGGATATCAATAAAGAGGAACAACCTGTATGTTTGTCTTCAAACTGTTTTGACCCAGGAGAACCTCGTACTATCAAACAAGGCATGAAGGTTTGATTCAGAAACGTGAACACTCAAAAACAGTACAGATTTATAGCAGCGTCACTTTATTGAAGCACTTTCTCACTCTGTTGGAAGCAGTGAAATTCTGTACAGTATATGTGGGACAGAATGACAGGTGATCTCCCTACAGAGCGCTGAAGAAGGAGAGGAGGCCGGTGTCAGGGGACGGGTGGGCCAAAAGCTTCTGGATCTGTTAAAAAAGAAAATATGATTGTCACTTTCAGACCTTATACTGGCGGCATTATCAGAATTAAAACAAACAATCTTGGCAAACTTAAAAGGGCAAGTTGGCAGCTTTACAACTGAAAGATGTGCCATGTTTCCGCTTTTAAGTCCTGTCTTAGGACAAATTTTTACCGACTTGCCTTTCTTGCCTGACGATGAATTTTATTTATGTGTTCATTTTAAATATAGCTCTGTTGTGTAACCACTTTATGTTAAGTTTATTTAAATTGTTTCACCTGTCCTATCATATATGCTTTTGAATGATTCATCTGTAAATGTATTTTATACGGTCTCTTAATTGTGTAATTATATTTTGCTGTTTTGATTTCTTTAGATTTTGTATTGATCTGCTGTTTATGGAAAGCACGTTGTGCTCCCAGCTTGAAAAGTGGTATACAAATACAATTATTATTATTATTATTATTATTATTATTATGTTTGGGTTGGATCACTGCAGTATGAAGTGTCACCTCAAACTACTAAGATCACTTGTAACTGGTTGACAGTGTCAGTAATAAAGAATGTAGGCGGTGTATTTTTGGCTGCACTAAACACTGTTTTTGACTGCAGTCGGGGGTTATACGGCAGGACTTGTAGGTTTATGACATATTTAAACAAACAAAAGTTACTCAGGAGTGCAACAGAGAGCAGCAGAAGTAAGCACCTCCTTGAAGTTGGGGTGTCTGGCGTCTTGAACCAGCTGCAGCAGAACAGCCTCTGTGGTGGTGAGGAAAGCTCCGCTCTGTTTCAGTCGAGACAGAGCAAACAAACGGTCCGTCTGACTGTGGAGGGAGACAAGAAAAGTAGTCACACACACCTATATAAAGTTTCCAGACACACACAGGAACAAATCCGCATTTAATGCAGGTGATAATGATGCTCTATAGCAACAAAAAATACAAGATACCTTCTGGATGAGACGGCATCAGCCACAATATGAACCTCCATTCCCTTTTCAAGAAGGTCAAATGTTGTGCACTGTGGAAAAAGAGAAGAAGATTCATTAACTGAAGCTCTGTGGCACAAAATGACAGTTACAATACTTAATAGTAACTTAAATATCATCTGTCACATCTATGTTTTTGGTCATTCTTAGCTGCCATGACTAGAATTTTTAGCAAACATATACAACAAACATACACATTCAGATGCACTTCAAACTATCTTGGAAATTGTGTTAGGGGCAGTAATTCTTTTTTTTTTTTCCTCCGGCCCAATGGCAACAAAAAGAAAAAATATCATGCAAGAATGTATTAGGCACGTGCTGATGTGTAGAGGCATTGTTACCCTTAATTTAGAACGGTAGGAAAGCCAACTGGAAAAATCAAACCTGCAAATAATTGTGTTTTCCTGATTAGTACAACTATTGTGCACACTAAAAATATATTTAAAATAGAGAGGGGATAAGCGTGCTTCATTGAAGCCTGATGTCAACTAAAGCACAAACGTAGAGGATGAACATGACTGTGAACTTAAATGCATTGATTACTGGAAGTAAGCTCCCATTTGTCTTTATGTTGTGTTTTATGAAGCAGCTATACTGCAATGATGTGTTCTTACTGCGATACAGGCGTGTGCCTCTATTCCACACAGTATAGCCTGCTTAGGGTTCCCCAGGGCCTTTAGCTCCTTCTCCACCTCCTCTATCATCATGGTGAAGGAAGTTTTAGCATGAGCCTTCAGGTCTTCTGCTCCCAGCTCAGGTACTGTGGGACCCAAGCCTTTAGGGTACTGCTCTGTCAAAATGCAGGGGATGCTCAGAATACGACTGGCCTGTGAGGAAAAAAAGGAGAGAAGTAATGAATACTGACACACTAATGTCTGGTATGACTGACAGACACTGAGATAGTTGTGTGATGGAGAGTATTTCAAACCTGGAGCAATCTGGCCGCATTGCTGACGATGTTGGGGAACTGGAAGATGTTTGGTCTGAACTTCTCCTGCATGTCACACAGGAGGAGCACTGTATCATTGGTGGACAGCCTGCCTACTCTTGCCACTACAAAAGCAAAGTCGCAGAAAAAGAACATTGTATTCAGATACATTAAAGTACAATTCCAGAGGTACAGTGTTGGGGGTGGCATTAAAATAGCTCTGAAGCTTTTTAACAAATAACACCTGAAGAAATAAGCATGTGATGTTTGCAATGTGGAGGCTACTTTTGAGCTTTATTTGGAACTTCTAATTATGTGTTTCTCATTGGTGCAATGTGTGTTTACTTAAGGAGGAAAGAGGTTCTCTTCCTTGTACAAAATATTTCCTCCATTGTGTTGCATTGCCTTCATAACGATGAGACATACTGGTGTCCTAGCGTTACACAAATGAATTGGAGCAACATGGTGATGACTGCGATCCTAGGTTATTTTGTTATTTGAGCGAACTGAAATATAAAAAATAAATGTTTTACTTACTGTTGTTGTATGAATGGTCCGATTGTGAGGATGAGTGGGTGACAGGTTCAACAGGACACGTAAGAAGTTCAACTGTCAGGTTAAAGTATAATGTCCAATGTGACGCCTCCTGTGTAATGAGAAACCAACTGTAATGTGACCTTACCTATTTAACTTGTAAGGTAAAGAATGCATTCAATACAACATAAAAACGGCAAAATATTAACCAAATAGCAGACAAACATCAGTGCAACACTTACGTTATCAACAAATATATTGCAAAATGAAAACAATAACTACTCTAGCATGTAGCTTAGAAGACACACAAGTTCCACAGCCTTTCACGCATCGTCAATAGAGTACCGACCAATAGAATTGCGTGTTTTGGTGATTGACGTTTCTGTGAACCAATAGCAGCCAGTGTTCGCCGCGAATCGCCTTGCTAGCTCAGGTGGGTGGGAGCCATAGAGAAACCCAAAGTGGTCACATGAAGATGTCTGACAACACAGAGTCCCCGATAGAAACGCCAAAAGAGGAGTCACAACCGCCGTCAGACGACTCCACGACGAACGATGATAAGAAAAAAAGTAAGCCAGTGTAATATATAAAAAATGAAGGGAGAAACAACCATTTGTTTACGAGCCTTGTTGATATTGCAAGAGGAAACAATTCCGGGTTTATGACGTGGCCAATGATTGACAGATATTCTGGCCAATAGGAACACTTCGTTTTTCTGCTTAACCAATCAACATGTAGCTTTCCGGTTTGGGAATGGGCTAAAGCTAATGCTAATGTTTATCAAGGCAACATGTCTTTTTGCTCTTATAGGATACGTGTTTTTCAGAGGGGCTGTTTATTTTCATAACGTATCAAATATATTTTACATTAATGCCAATAACAACTGCACAACTTGCACATGAGAATATTGTATTAACGCTGAGGTATCAAACTCCAGTTCGCCTAAAACTGTGACAGCTCAGTTTATTGAAAATATCTGTTATATGTTTGGGGGTTTGTAAAAAGTGTATTCAGGAAATACTCTCCTTTTTTAATAGATGATGAATTTTGCGTGTAAATAACAACCCAAAGATGAAACCCAATCAGAGTCATCAAGATACAGCATAATCATTTTGCAGATGTATGGCCAAACTTCTAATCTAATCTATGATATAAATTGGTCATACGATTTAAAGTAAAAGTAAAAGGTGAATTGAAGTCTGATGGTCCAATGCAAATCTTTTAGTTTTTTGTCACTAGACCATCATCAAGGCAAATATTTGACAAAAGTGAATCCCAAAGTGTATCATTACATCAAGTAAAATGGTTTTCAAGTAGGTATACATGAGAATGTAGTTCACAATTGTACCAAACAGGAAAGCAATAGGAAATTAAAATAATTGAAATAAACATCACAGTTTCATTAAGGGAATTTTGCACAAAAGGAATGTTAGGCTATAATAACAAATAGTTTAAACTCCCAAGGGGTGTACTCATTTTTATTGTCCTTATTGCATCGGCCTAATATAAAGGCATGTAATTCTGCAGTTTCTCTAATTCCTGACTGGAAGCACATCATCATGGTTTTGTTTTTCCACTGTGCAGCAGTGGTTATGCGTCACTGGATTCAACTTCTCTCGAAATTCCCCTGAACAGTTCATGCTTAGATTTGCCCGGACCAGTCTGGCTTGTGGCGGCAGCACTTTCACTTTTCTCCATTTTTATAGTTGATGTGCTGCTGAAGGCAGTGGGAGACACTCCTATAATGAAAACAAAGAAGTGGGCGGTGGACAGGGGGAGGACGGTACAATCCCTGTCTCAGTTCATCTCTCGTTTCCTCAAGCTTGAAGGCAGTGAACAACTGGTAAGAATGAAGTTGGTCTACTCGTTTGGTCACTTTCTAAATTCATGTCTTGGACAGAGGTTTTAAAAACATGCTTCAGGTCTTTCAATTCTTTACATTTAACTGTATCTGCTTTTTTTCCCTCCAGTTCATTTATGTTAACCAGTCATTTGCCCCCTCACCGGATCAAGATGTAGGCGTCCTCTTTGATGTGAGTACATAAAACACACGTTTTAATGCCCTGTGACACTAGTGGGTTCCTTAAATAGTACCATTTAGCAATGACGATTGAAAAGAGAAACCAACGGCAGATAAACATGATTCACTTTTGTCTTCTTTGTTTTTTTTTATCCATTTAAAACATGAGCATAGGTGTTCATTCTCGACCTTTGGAACAGGATGTGTAATAAAATAACTAAACTCCAAAGTCCCCTCGCTGGCTTTTTCTGAGAAAAAACTTGCTTGATTTCACTTCAATTCACTGATAAAGACTATAAATTGTGGTTGAAATTCGCAGTTAAAGCTAGTAACTGGACCTTACACACAAACTTAAACCATGTCATAAAATTACAACATGTCCAAACAATATGTTTTTTATGTTAACTACTACACTACTTGTCAATAACAAATATTTAAATATTGTTTGTTTTATTTAGTAAGTGATTACCGGCGATTAGTGATTACGGATGGAACTTATCAATAATGTAAACATTCTCTAAATATATCATTTAACCTTTTATAGGAGACGTACTGTATATACACGCTCTAACAGATACTGTCGTGATATTCAGTATAACTTAATGTTTTTACCATATGTGGGGCTCAGCCCATAGAAGTGAAATGCTCATGTGGAGCTTTGACCAGCAGAGGGGGCAATAAGAGGGATGCTCCATTTAAGAAATGCCAAAATCCTTAACTACTGATTAAAGTAACAGCAAAGACCTCAAGGTCCAGAATTCACAGTAGACATCCGTTCTCCCTGCTCCACAGGTCAATGATATAAAATTAAATTTAACAGTAAACATTAATTATTTTACACAGTCATTTTGGAACTGTAATGTCAAATCACTCTTCTGCCTTAGTATTTTGTTAAACATTTAACATAAATGTATTTTTCTTTCTCTCTTTGTCTCTTTTTCAGTGTTTTGGCAGCGATGGAAAGCTCATTCTACATTACTGTAAATCTCAAGCCTGGGGTTAAACTGCTCCCGTCACCTCCCCCTTTCCTTAAATTCATCCTCATAGACACAATGTTGTTTTTGCCATTTTTTTTCTTTCAGTTTTTCTGTACATACATATTGTAAATAAATTATTGTAACTATATGAAGCTTCTCTACTGTTTTGTTTTTTTCAAGGCATCACATTTTTCACCCAAAAATATACACTTAACTTAGCAGGCACAGGATTTGGCTTTGCAGAGCGCTGGTACTGATTAAGGGGAACAAAGGAAAAGCTCAATCATATGGATACTTTGGTTCATAATTCACTCTTTTGGTAAAATAAATGAATACCTAGTAAAAAGTCAAATTTGCTTAGAGCTCAGACTGGTGTTAAAGGTTTTTGGGAGGTTGCGAAAAGGGACAGACACGGGAAGTGAGAGGGCACCACAGTAACAGATGGACTTAGAGGGATTACATGATTCAGGATGGGTTTGTGACATAAATTCCCAAGAAAGACAGAAAAGAGAGTAGAGTAGCGTGGAGACAGACGCTCAGTCGCTCCATCAGTCTCTCATCGCAGTCCAACTATTGGCCAGGAGATTTAAAGGGAGGGGGGCAGCTGGAGAGGTAAGGGCCACTCCTGGAGGAGGAGTACTAGTGACAGATACAGAGGGCAAAGATGAAGAGGTTAGTGACACGGAGAATCGGTTCAAGATGGAGCAACTAAAATCCAGTTCCTAAGGAGCTTTTTAAGGGCTCTCGAACAAGGCAGACATAACTGAGGACTGCAAGACGGGAACGTGTTTCTCTGTGGTGGAAAGCTCATGTTTGACCTGAAGAGCGAGAAATATCTTAGGTAGGTGGTTTTCACTGATTATTTTAAAGATTACTAGAGCGGAAAAGATTAGTCAGTCAGCAGAAAATGTATAATTTCAGTCATTTTTTTTTACAAATCTTCTCTTGTGTTAGAATTTGATGCTTTTCTTTGTTATTTATGATTGTGAAACCAAGTAGCTTTGTGTTATGCATTGATGTTAAGATTAAACAAGTAATAATTAATTAATAATAGACTTTACCTTCCCGTTTTTATTTTGTGCATTATTCACTATTTTCTCACTAACAGAAAAAAAAAATCAATTTTTACTTACAATAGCATATTTGCTTTTTTGTTTAAGCCTAAATGGGTATATTGTATTTTGCTAGTGAGTGCGGGTTAAAATGAGGCAAATGGTGTGTGTTCATTTTCTAATCAGCTACTTAATATTTGTCAAGACAGACAAACATCTGAAAAAACAATTACCTTTAATATTTGTTTCTGTTGTTGTAAATGTTTTCAAAGAATTTCCAATTTTCTTTGAAGATTACCTAAAATGTATATCGCTGTTAAGGTCTTCATGTAAAATTCTGTCAAAATCTAAAGATAAACTTGCACCCAACTTGTTCATGCTGTTAACTTTAAATAAATGCTGTATTGGGCACACTGTACATGTTCAATATGTTATAGCTGAAGAGTAATTATAATTGAGAAGAAATTGACACTGGATAATATAATGATGATCATATCAGGGGATAAACAGAGTGCAGGTCACATACCGTATACAGCTAGGCCTTATTCGTTGGCTGTTGTACATGTTACACAGATTGTACAAATCTTTTCATAGATACAGTATAAAAAATGAACAGAAACATACAGATTGTAGTCAACATGTAGCCACAATGATCTCAACTTTTTTCCAAAGTTGTTACTTACATTGTTTATTGTCATCATTATTTTAGGTACTAGAAACCACCATTGTTGGGTTCCCATGTAGATCAGGCATTGTGCTGAATTCAGTTGGTTTAACTAATGCTCTGTTGTATTTCAGGATCTGTGAGCTGACGGGGAGACATTGCATGAGAGAGGAACATCAGACATGGTCAGAATTCACTTCACACTAAAACGCACCTAACACAAACAGATTAAAGAAGATTACCAGGGATTACTAGCAAAAAATTCATTTAGGACTGTGGTTTATCCATAATTTCATCAAAAAAAGTAATCTCTTGTTTTTGCCCCCTTCCGTCTTGTCTCCCACTGACTTAGGGTCCAGCAGTGGAGTTCATAATGAGCGGCAGGGTCAGGCCTGAGTGAGTTAATCAGGAAGCAGGAAGATATTAGCCGGAGTCACATGAATAGCACACATAACTTGCTCTTTCATAGCCCAGCTGGAGGACCTATGTGACCTCACACACTTTTATGGCTCCCTGATATTCAACAAAGTCAGATGTCACCATATAGACACCCTGGTTTTAGCCTGTATGTGCTCTATTCAACAATTTAAAAGGTGATGAAATGGGTTTAAATATGTCCTCTATCACCTCTTAAAAGCATACTAGTCTTTTTTAAGTGTTTTTTTGGTACAGTCACACTGATCTATTAAATGCACACACAAAAGGGTCTACAAGTCAGGGGATGTATGGCCACAATCATTCACCACAGTGACCAAAGGCAGGATATCACATTAACGCTCTCCGGCCAGCATTCTGTTATGTCTTTGCATTTCTCCGAGAGTGAACCCCCGTCCACCTAAATCCCCTCTTGTTCATTTTTTTTGTTCCATCTGTCCTTTCCCACATGTACCAACTTTAGAGCATCTTATCCGGCTCCCTCCCTTCCCGCTCTCTTGATCTTCCTCTCTTTTAATCACAAAGTATCACTTTGTCAGCTGTGTTTTGTCATCTTCTGCCTGTACTGTTACATCGTATTTATCTTTCCATTTAAACCTGGCAGCTCATCACCTCTTTAAACCGGCCCAAAACATCTGTCCTGCCCTCCCTGCTCCATCTGTGACTGCTGTCGTGCCCTCTGTCCTGTTTGTCCTCTTCCCACGTGCAGCATCTGCCCTCTCTTTGCCTTTCTCTCCCCCCTATCTCTCTCTCTGGCCTCCCGCTGCCTCCCTCTTCACCTGTGTGGCCATGCTGGAGTGTATGTCCCGTCGATCTCGTTCCCTGCTCTCCCTGACCTTGACCTCTCTGGCTCTGGCCCTCTCCATCCTGGCTCTCTGCACCTCTTACTGGTGTGAGGGCACCCACAAGGTGGTGAAGCCACTCTGCCTGTCACCCGTCAAAATGAAGAACTGCGGTCAGAACAACAGCGAGCCTTACACCACAGGTAGATGTCCACAATTTTTTGAGTCTCAACAGATCATTTAGCAGGCAAGCTGGAGATGTTTAGTTACTGTACTTTCCTGGGCAAAAACACTTTATTATTATTATTATTATTATTAGTGTACATACACAGATTTAGCATCTCATTAACAAAAATGTTGCATTCATTTTTGAGGTAGAACTCTACAAATTAGAAAAAAAAAGTTGACTTCTAAAGACTTTTCTAGCTAACAAGGAAGCAACAAGTATACATTAGTTATGTCAATAGTGATGCACAACGTATATAGAACCTTATTAAGGAAGTTGTTTGTGTGTTCTTTATTTCAAATGTTAAGTAATTAGTTAGTACAGTTGTCAAATAAATCTAGTTGAATAAAAAGTACAACATGTGGCGAAGTACAAGTGTAACGTACCACAACATTTTTTTGATGTACAGTACCGCAACGTAAATGTGTTTTGTTATGTTCCACAGTGGTGAATAGGAGTTTTTTTTAAAATATTAAGCTTTCTGCTTGCCCAAGAGAAGACAATACTAAACTACAAAAAGTTGCCTGGTGACTAATCCTGATGTCTGTTGCAACACGTTCACGGGCAGGTCACAATTTGTAGTAAACAGCATGAGTTCACGGGGTTCATTTGTTTTCCAGGCATTAGGCTTTTGCAATAGTCGGGCATAATCTGAATGTTGAAACGTTACTGACCAGGTACCACCCATCATCGTCGTTACTCTGTTTCATACGTACACTCTCAGCAGGATAATGCACCATTGTTTTAAGAAACGATGCATTATCCTGCTCAATTGATCATCAGACAGTTGTATCATTTATATATTTATTATACAATCACCATTATTTGACAAAACAATCATGTCTCAAGGTCTACCAATAGGCTTTTCTGAAACGTTCAACTGCATCTCACAGCCTTCAGTGGCAGACTCTATCTGACTGGAGCAGATCAAGTACATCGACTAAACTCTGAGATGTGATTGAAAACTCTTTGTAATGGAAAAAAGTTGACTTTAAATAAAGAGTAATTTATCAAAGTACCCAAGGTCAAGAATGAGCCTTTGGAGCTCACTATCCACAGTGCTTGTTGAGGCACCTGTGAATGAATGCATCCCATGCTGAACGTGTTAAATGTGCACACTTTATGTCACATCTTTGTTTGAGTGTCATGTGGTCAGTTTGTCATCGTGATTTGTCTCTTATGTCTTCCAAAACGTCCCGAGGATATAAATTGCAGCTTTCTGACTTTGACTTTACCAAAATTTTGGCCTTGACTTTTGAACCTGATTACAGCAGTAGTGTCACTGCATAACAACCAATACCTCAAACTAATCTGAGTGGATAAACTGACAGGCTTCTCCCCATGTGAGAAAACGATTGTCCTTGGTTTGATTTTTTTTTTTAATCTCTTTTCGAATGTACCTTTGTCCCTTAAATATGGTTTAATATTATCATGCAGGGTGTGAGGGTAGATCCCAAAGGTGTATTGCTCCATGGGGACGAGCGCTCTGCCTGCTGCTTGTTTTTTTTTTCTCAACAGATATGCTTAATCCACAATGAGATTAACATCTCTTACTGCACGTAGGAATCATCTTTCATAACTACATGTGCTTTGTGTACTTGTAAAAAAAGATCCATCTTTACAGAGGTGGATTTAAGTCTCCCTTTTGCTTCTAAACATGATGTACAAACACACGTGGGATGACTAGGTGCTAGCTGACAAGCCTGCATGTGAATGAAAAACACAGAGGCATGTTACTTTTGAGACGACGGTGTGATTAACACACTTTTTGGGCTCACTGTTTCTCCGTTCTATTCTAAAGCTCATACTCTTTTTTTTTTATAATCCAATCATTTCGATGGACGATGGAAAATATTCAATCAAATAACCCTTTTTGATATTTGTGAGGTTGGAGTGCATTTGCAGTATTCACTTCAGTGTTTGTTGATGTCATACATGTTCTGTATGTTGGATCAGTTTTTAATGCTTGTACCTGACAGGAACAGGGTCCTGAGTTTGTTTAATGTTTGCATGATATCTGCTAGTGCTGGTCTGGATTTGCTTGGAGAATAAAGATGGCCCCCAGATGTGTTTAAGTATGAATGCGTTGCTGTCTTGATGCTACGAGCTGTGAATAAATGGTCCACCCAGTGCTTGTTTGGTTCTGCTCCTGCCACCAACTCCATTATCTATAACAGGACTAAGCAAGTTAAAAAAGACATGTACCTAAGATGCTTTTTTCATTGTCACCCTCTTGTCCCGTCACACAGAGAGTCCCACCCAGAACCCCTTCAACCGCACACTGTCTCCAGCCAGGAGGGACGAGCTGGCCAAGATCAGACAGAGGCAGCTGGCCAACGCAGTTCAGTACATCTGGGAGACGGGAGAAGACAAGTTTGCTTTTCGATACTTCCACACTGGTTTCTGGGAAAGCTGTGAGAAACACAGCGATGGTGAGGCCACAAAGCACACGTCCAAACACACATAGAGTAACACACCTGCATCGGGTCACAATCATTTTTCACATGTTTTCATAATTTATTTTCAGTCACAGTTCTCCGCCAAATCTTTGCATTTATTCTCAAAGAACAATGTCTTCTGTCTTCATTCTGTTCATATCTGTAAATTTGGTTTGGCAGGGGAGAAATGTCGAAGCTTTATAGAGTTAACACCTGGAGAAACACAAGGTATATATGAAATATAAAAAACGTGGCATTATTATTGCTTTTTTTTAATGTGTAATTCATGTGTGTTGATTGTGTTTTTATTTTCAATGTTGCAGGTGTGCTCTGGCTCTCAGTCATTTCAGAGTTTACGTACATCGGTCTGCTGGGGATGGGCTTCTTACTGATGTGGCTGGAAGTCTTGTGTTCCAAGAAAGAGATGCACTCGCTAAAAATTAATGCCTATGCAGCTATATGTACTGTGTTATCAGGTGATCCTTACATTTTTTACATTTAACTAACTTATAACAACCTCCTCCATATATCATTCTCTATTTGCATGGTAATCTCTTTTTTCTGTCTATTTTTGGTTTGTTTCACCCCCCATACAGGTCTTCTTGGGATGGTGGCCCACATGATGTACACCACAGTGTTTCAGATGACAGTCATTGTGGGCCCGAAGGACTGGAGGCCTCAGTCCTGGGACTACGGCTGGTCTTTTGCGTAGGTGGCTTCTCTTTTGGGACAGCATACAAGCCTGTATTGTTAAAGCATGTACGTACTTGTTTTTTTACATGTTTGTCTTCTATCTTTTAATTATGCTAAATCTCCCCTGTTCCCAGTCTTGCCTGGGTGTCCTTCAGTTGCTGTATGGGGGCGGCTGTGGTCACGCTCAACTCCTACACAAAGACCATCATCGAGCTCCGCCGCAAACAGAGGCTCCGTTTGGAGGAAGCGAGAGCCGCCACTCATGCTCCTTCCTATGATGAGGTCGTTCCAGGAGGCGGGCTCTACTCCGTCAGCGGCCTGTTGCAGTGTCCAGACGGCATGATCGACGTGGCGTGGGCCCCGAATGGCAGTGTGGTTGGAGTGGGAAATGGGGATGTACCAACGCTTGTTTTGGTAGGAGGCTGTGGCCCTGAGGGGTGTGAAGACTGTGAGAGAGAGATGGATGAGATGGACGAGGCCATGGACCGAGTTGATTCACCTTGTTAGGGGATTTTTTTATATCCATCAACTTAAAAGGGCTGAAAAACTGAACAAGTGAAGACGCTGTCACCGTGGTGGAGACGGATCAATGTGAGCAAACAGATCCTGTTTTTCTTTTTCTTTCACTTTCACTTTCAGTGAAGTTGGGAAATACTAATTTATGGTTGAAGGCCGGTCATATCGATGCATATCAAACTGCAAAGACAACAGTATATAAATATGTCACACTGACATGCAAGACTGTGATTTTTCTGGGTATTTCTCAGTGCCTCATGCTAGGAAAGTAAATGTGTGTCTCTACATGTAAACGCATATACATTTGTATGTTTAAATTATTTGATTGCTTATATAATAACATGCAATGTACAAGGACTATGATCTTTTCACTGCTTAGACAGGGTCGATGCTTCTTCTCCTGTTGAAACCTTAACAGATCAGCCTGTCCTTAAGAGTAAATATACAATATATTCAAATTTATCTGAGTGGCAACATGCTTCCTTTTTCAAACTCTCCTCTCTCTTGTGACAAACTTTTTTATGCAATGCATGTTTACCAAAGGCTACAACAAACACTGCAGATGCACAGACGAACCCGTACGATAGACACACAGTGAAAGAAAGATTACAGAGATTTTGAAAAGTCTGCTCTCTGATGTTGAACAGAAGATTATGTGTAAACCAGTAATCCCGAGTTGGATGGAAAGAAGGAGGAATAGAGTGGGGAGAGATGGAAAGCATGTGAAGGGATGGAGGGGGCAGCGGGTTGTGGGGGGTCAGACTGGAAGTTGGAAAGAGACACAGGCACGCACTCTGACAGGCCGCGCGCACACACACACACACACACACACACACACACGTGCGCGTATATACAATGCACCATGAAAAATTTCAGGGAAATCTTTTTTTTAAACTGGATAACACATTCAGTTATCTACTGTGTTTAGTGTTAAATTAAAATAAGTGTACCAACATTTATCTTAAATGTTTGTAGGTTTTTACATTTACAGATTTACTTTCTGGGATAAACACAATTGAAAACTTAAGACCTAAAATTACATTTTATGTAAGCACTATCTTATACCGTTTGTTTCCAGGTCATAGAAGAATTCATTGTTTTCTGGGAAAGACAAATAAATTGATTTTCAAAGCACAGATTTATGAGAAAACCTTTAATTAATTGTACAGTGAATAGACATTCCTAAAGAGCTAAAACCTTTATTAAGACATTTCCAGGTCTGTAAAAAAAATGAATGAGCTAATAATCAGGTATGATGCTTATATAGTTGTGATTACCATTAATTTCTCCGGAGCCAAAATTAAATTTGAACCATTTATAAGATTAACAGAAGGACAATCATTACCATACATATCCTTTATAATTATATTATGTATTGCATCAATAACAGTCACCATAAATCTTATTTTTTAACTGTAAACACATTTCAAATGCTACGCCATAATTTGCCTCATTTAGCCTCTATTTGATATGAATTCATCATCAATATGACATAAACAACACTGCAGAAAAGAGTATTTACACAGAGGGGTTGAGTGGATCTAGTGAGAGTGGACAGAGTACGAATACATTTATTGATTTATTGGTTCATAGTGGATAAGACGCATTGCATTCTCATTTTCAATCACTCCTTTGATGAACTCTCCTTCAGCCAGTCGCTCTATGAGGGGAAAAAGAAAGTAACAGAACACAGTAAACAAGATGTACAGTAAGAAGTGAGGGGTAAAGATGAGGTTGAATAATGCGTCTTCATCTTATCTAAGAAATCCGGTCTTATCTCTTGTGTGGGTTTGCTTATGTGAATGACAGTAGCATGGAAAGCACTGGAGTCACTTGAGGCTCCATGATACATGGCTGCTACATACATAATAAAGCTTGCATGACACATGTGATGCTGTAACTCGGGGTTGTGCCCCCAGGTGGATTTATTGCACGTATTATTGTTAAGCCAAACAGCTGTAATATGTAATCTTCAGGATGTAAGAGCAGCTGCTGGTGAAAGGTAGAAAGAGCTTACACTGCCTTCATCTCTCTCTAACATAAGTACATAGTGATAAAAACACGGTGACCCGCAATGCACGGCGGGGGCACAATGTATAGACATGTGTGTGTGTGATATTTCCTTTACCGTTGTCTTTCTTTTCGAAGTACGACCACAGCTTGTTGGCTCTTTTCTCGGGTGTGCTCTCATCCTCTGGTAGCTTGCACTGCTCCTCCTTGGGGATCAGCTTAAATATGGCCTGAGAGGGGGGGGGGTTGGGTACAAGAGCTGTGATAATGCTGCATCGTTTCGCTCACACAAATAATGTATGGAAAGACAACAGCACAATACTGCACAGAAAAGAAATGTGTGCAAACCAAGCGTGTAGCCTGTAGGACAAGTGAGTAAGCTCAAGTTAATTAGTGTTTTGTGGTTTATAGAGCGTCTGATGCAAAACAACTTGACATTTAGAGAAAAGCTAGAGGCCAACACTTTTTCTTATGTCTAGTCCCTGATTACTGTCATTAGTCAATGTATACTCTGTACGACTTGGCTGAATACAACCAAATCAAGTAGCCCACACTTAAATCTTACATAAAATGTAGCCTGCAATCCCCACATGTCGGCTGATCTGCTTCCCAAATGCAGCTACAAGAGCAATCCTGGAGGGCTTGGGCATCACAATTAACATGGAGACTCTGTATATAATTTAAAAGTGACTTAATTAATAATCAAGCAGCCCATGGCAGCACATGCGGGCCTGTGTGTCATTTCTCACAGATAGTAAATCTGGAATATGCCACTTAGAATCCAGCGGATTGTAAATGACTAAATGACTGTGCACTTTAGGTTCAGGCCTTTAAGTGTGTGTCCCACTTAGAGAGGAAGCACTCATCTCCCACATTTAAGACACCTAGATTAACATGGATTAGTGCCAAGACTCAGGCCACAGGCCAAACACCAAGATGTCCTCTCTTTTCTCCCTGGACTGTCTCTCCATCTTGCCCCTCTGTTCTTGTTGTCTATATAGTTCACACTTATAGATGAATAGCATTTACTGGTAATTTATAAATAAAAACACCGATCTATATCAAGCAGTCATACAAATGTGGTCACCCTCAAATATACACTGTATTTACACCCTCTCTTAGCTAGTCTATCATATCATATCAGTGTAGTGTACTACACTAGACTTTGCTTTTGGCTACCTTCCTGAAGTGGGATTGTTTCCCACTTCAAACCCCAAAATGAAAACAGACACTCTGGATTATCTTTCTGAAATAATGATGTTGGTTTCTGTGCATATGACAGATCTGTTTATTTACTACCTCTCCACAGAGTCTAATTCTGTTGTAGGTTGTTGAACTTTTGGCAGTGTGGCTTTAAAATGTAGCTATTTGTTCATTGGTTTTAAATGTGATGCACATGGACTCAGTCAAGTTGGCCAGGAATTAAAATACCATCACAATGCCAGCTGGATAGACATCTGATCTGTCTAAACCTCTTACTATGCAATATCATTTGAGCAAAAGATAAGAAGCTGTACAACCTCCATCTGAGTTTTGATGATATGAAAACAATGTTTAACAACTAGTATTCAGTGATTAGCATAAATGCAATGAACAGTCAAAAGTGGCAGCCTAATGAATAACAGAAATATTGTATTAGAGTCGGGGCTGATGAGCAGTCGCTCTTTAGACACAGAGCAATGCAAGGGTAGTCTTGCTTAAGAGTAGGACTGCCTACGTTTCTGAGAGTTAACCCTGTAATCACAGAGATTATCAGGGGTTTGAGGCTCAAATAGACTGGCTAATTGGGCTGGCAATTACTACTTAGACCTACTTTTACACTTTTCAATAAATAGCAACTCATTTTAAATGGACGTCAAAGGGAGAGGGAGAAATTCCAGGAAGACCTGACAATATAATGCAGGCCAACAATAAGAAAATATTCTACTTTAAACCAAAACGACCATAGAGTTATATCAACACCTCACTGGTATATCAATTTAAAGGAATATTGAACGTTATAAACTAAAAAAAATAGAATATACTACATGCCAATGGTATTGGATTGCATAATGTCAAGTAATCCTCTTTTTTTGTCTGTCTGTTGTAGCTTTGACATCCTCGACTAAAACATTTCCCTAAGGACTGTGAGCAACAGAACAGCTTAAATGTCTGATATTATATGTTTATAGCAGTGATAAAGATGAACATTATGGTAGAATAAAAATAGCCTTTCTGTCTTTGTCACTCTTAGTCAACATGGTTTGATACTACTCTCCATACAATTAAATAAATTATTCTGAAGAGGCAAAATGTTTAGGTCAAGATTCATCATCACACTATAGAAATAGGTGAAACCATTAATGGCTTTTTGTCATACCAGAACCACAATTAGAATGTATTATTATTTCATCCTTATCTTACACATCACTGTATTCCCCCTCACCTGGCAGATCTCCGTCACCTCTGTCTTGTTTATGTATCCGTTCTTGTCTACATCAAACAGCGAGAAGGCCCACTCCAGTTTCCGTGTCGTCTTCCCAGTGGAGGTCATGTGCAGAGCGATGATGTACTCCTTGAAGTCCAAAGTGCCATCGTCATTGGTGTCAAAGGAGCGGAACACATGTCGTGCATAGCTCTTGGCATCGCTGTCAGGGAAGAAGCGGGAGTAGATTTGCTCAAACTCTTCTGGTGTAATGCGTCCCGTCGGGCACTGCTTCTGAAAGTTCTCGTACCACTGGGAGATCTCAGTTTCAGTGAATTTGGTGCTGAGCTTGAGGTCCTCCAGGATCTCCTTCGACATTGCGCTACTGGTAGTATTTCCCATGGTGGTTGCTTTAAGTGTTTTAGTAATCTGTCAGTTCTTACAGACTCACCGGCAAATATTTGCCACCTGAGTTTTTCTTGTCCTGTGCCACCTGAACGTCCTCTTTGTTGAAGTTATTTCTTTACTGGCTTGACCTCTTCTGTCGAGACCTGCAAGTAGAACAATAGATTTACACATATGGTACAGTCCACATATGAAATCCTGAATTGTATCAAACGGCTAAAAAGAAATCACATTGTGAAGATGATCAAAATGTAGGGGAAGCTTACCTGTGTGTTGTGTGAGTAGACGCTGGCTGGAGAAATGAGTGTGTGTCTCAACAGTAAGACAGTTGGAGATAAGGAGGGCAGGGGGAAACCCAATCCCAGTGGGTTAATTCTGTTAATAGGGGATTTACGGTGGCTGAGCTTTCGACTAAACTGAACCCCCGGATCCTACTTTTCTCTACTGGTTCTGGAAGTCTAGAAAGATCTACAGCAGGTGACATCGTTGATTTCATTCCTCTGTTATATTATTTATAAACAGGAAGAATTATGAATTATGCCTTGTGGTAGTCTAAATCTTATATAAGCCTATATTGATCAATCAAAAGATGTGCAATGCATTTCATTGTATCCTTTAGGTAACTTTGTGAAAATAAGAAATATTTTGTTACTACAGGGTAAAAATAAATCTCATTATTTTTATACACTGACCAACACATTAGCACACATGTTGTAGGAAAGCCTGTTAACATGGCACCAGGTGGGTGTTTATTTTCAAAGCTATCTTTAAGCAGTTTGTCTGCTATTTCAGTAGTGGACTTTCAAAGGGTTTAGTTGACCACTGACATCTAATTCCAGACTACCATCTGTCCAGGCAGTTTAACTCCCCTCCTCCTCAAATCCCACCTACGCCCTTCACACCGTCTTCACTGCCGGCCTTCTCCGTGCATGAACTCCTTCCTGTCCTATGTGAGCTATGATGTCGTTTCACTGACTTTTCTGTCACTAGCCTGGGTTTGTTTTATTGAGCCAAGAACCTTTTGCCCGTCTTTCCTTACCTTTTTTTTTTTTTTTCCCTACACAAAGTATTCCAACCAGTCCTTTGTAACTCAGGCCCAGTCCTTTGGGGCTTTCTCTGTATGGTCTCCATCTTTATTGTCAACAGCCATCACCATACTGAAGGAGGCAAAGTAATCAGAACATCAAACTCACTTTGACTGACACATTTACATCATCAGTCTGTGAGTTTCTGCTTTGATGAGACTGAAAGTATTATCTTGATTTTCTTAGCTGTTGTTTCTGACTAACTTGGCAGTGTTTATGTGTTACAGAGTTGCACATGGGTGGGAAACGGGACAGATGAAAGCATAAGCTGACAGCTTTAATAGCACTTCTTAGTTACACTTTGTTTATTAATCTATATGATTTTTTTCCTGTGTCTTATTTTTGCAGCAGGATTTTCTTTGCTCCATAATAATGCTCAGTGAGTCCATCTATTGGATTACTTGACCTGCCCTGTCCCACCCAATCCAACATTTAGCCAATTACTATCATCATCATCATCCTCTGAGTGACTTTGCCAATAGAATTACCCCTTCCCCTCCACAAATCACTTGCTGACACCTATCCCGAACCGTAGTCTCAACTAATTGCTAGAGCAAGCAAGGATTTGTGGCCACAAATGTTTTTCTACTTGCGGTGCAGATGAGGAGTCATATAATATTGTTGTCTAACCACAACCTATAGCATCGAAGTACTAATAATTCGATTAGTTAGTGTATTCGTTACTTACAGGATTACTGACACTTACTTAATATGGAAATGACAAATTATGAATAGCAGCTGTTAAATTGCTTTGTAACAATAAAAATAATATACTGTATATATATATATATATCTACTTTGCAGGCAGTGACGTATTATACACATTCAAAAGTGCAGTAAGTTGAAGTCAACACATCTAGAAATATCTGCAATTAGGCCAGCGTCTCACTACTGGCAGCATCCCAGTTGGCTAGGCAGCATTAAACCCAATTAGCGGGCGATATCAATCTTCACCTGTGTAGCATTGACCCGGGAGCCAGCTCCACGTCAGTGCTGACATATATATTGTAAATCTGCTTCACTCAGTCACAACAGGTCAGGCCCACTCATTTGCTTGTTTTTTGCACTTGGTGAACTCACACAGACAAAGACAAAGTTTTTAAAAAAAACATTATTTGTGTATGATTTTTTATTGTTAATGTCCCACATGAAAAGACCCGATAAAAACTTGACTTTTCAATATACCCTCTGTAACAGAAACTCCATCATATTCATGCCCAATATTTCAAGATAGTCACATTGTTGAATAGTACTTGTCACGTTTCAAAGAGAACATTTTAGAAGTAAAAGTACTAAAAGATACCTTCTTTTAGTGACATGAGAAATGGTAAAGCTAAACAGGAAAATGTTAGAAAAAACAAAACAGAAAAATCCACTCTCAGCCCAAACAATGTCTTGGTGGGACGCGACTCAACTCCTAAGACTGAAAGAAAGAGGAAAAGAGGAAGGGAGTTGTTCCTAGATAAATATCTGGTAATGGGTTATAATGATGGTTAATGACGGACAAGAGCTTCCTACTGCACACAGGGGAAGAGAGGAACAAACAAACGTTGACAACAATCTTGACAGTTGTGTTCAACAATCTTGTGAGTCCTCAGGTTGTGACGTATATGATAAAGGTAACAGTACTCAGGGCCCCTGCTCACATTTCCACACTTATTGTCCAGAGAGAAAGTCTGCAGCACTTTAAGGCTTTCACTAAATCCCTCACACATCTGGACCAAAAATAAATCTCATCTATGAATTTAAGGGACCGATATCTATGGTCCTGATTCAACACTGAGGTAAGCAATGCCGTACTTTTTATATACAAACATATCCACATTTCTGGCCAATTCTTTCATATTCTGTTCTATCCAAAAAGTGAAGATATGCATCTATGAGCAACTTGTGTTGTTCAGATTTCAATTTAGAATTTAGAAATTTAGTTGGCTGGAGCAATTTTGTCCGCATAACATGATTTTCCAAATCCAGACCTGCTATTGTCCTTTGGGTTGACGAGAGTAAGGCTTATGTTACGGATGATTGCAGTTTGCTGAAATGAGGTCATTTTAGGTTTCATGCAGGCTCCAATCTTTGTTGGTCCTGACGTAAAATTTTCACCTGTATTTGTATCTGAATTTTAAATAATTTGCTTTGTATCTTACTCAGTTTAGTATAAACACTTGGAGCTATTTTGGTGGTTTCTCTTTTAAATGATCAATGATAAAATATCATTATTATTCTACATTTTCAAAAACCCAGCTTACCAGTGAGTCAGTCTTTACATACTTATGATGTAGAGCCAAACATTGTTCACACCCAAATACCTTTATTTCTTATTAATGTGGATCTCCCAAAGCTCCCAAAAATACTAAATATATAAGGCAATTTTTTTGTAACAATGTAAATGATTTACAAGACATCCTTTGGTAAAATAAAATAACATTGTTTGAATATTTCCCTCTGTGTAAACATTAAATACCTTCAATGAAGAATTGGAAGATTTTTCCAATCTTTTAACTACATAAGGGGATATAAAATGGGGAAACCAGAAGTTCACTGTTTTTTAATCAGGCCTATGTGTCATGTTGTAGGCATAAGAAAGAAGAAGGAGCTGCAAGAAAAATCAGCTTTAACCATTTTGACAAAGGAATAAAAAGCAACCATGACAACCAAGATGGAAACACTTGATCCTTCAACTCTAACAGAAGTCACTTCTACTGTCACCTACGACCCTAAATCTGAGACAGTGACCTTACCGGGAGGGGTCGTCTCGGTGGCGGGCATCACCGTGGTTACCGGGGGTGTTGAGCTGTCTTGTGGATCCTGTATGCTGGCCTTTGGTTTTTGGGGAACTCTTATCGGCTTCAGTTGTATAGCTGTGGGGCTGTGGGACGTGCTGAACAGGTCCAAAGGAGGAACCTCTCACTTACTGGGACTGGGATTTGTGATTCTGACCATCAGTTTTGTGACGGTGGGAAGTGTGGTGGCATTTTACCTCCTGACGAAGAAGAAGAGAGAGATGACCAGAGAGCAGAGAGAGGACGGAAAAGAAGTTCTTGTAGAGAGTGGGAGGGTAATTAAAAAAGTCACAGTATAAAAAAGAATTATTGAGTATAAAAGAACCTTATGTAAAGTCTGCATTAAATAAAAGCGACTGTTCTGTAAATAAAACAGTCATATTGGGCAGGAAAAAACATTCAGATCGTTTACAACTGCTCCTCCCTTTGTCTTTCAATCTCAATTATGTAGAAATGCTGTTTTTGTCTTCAGGAAAACATAACATATTCCCTCATATCAACAGCGTTGTTTACTAGTTACTTTGATTATCAAGATTTTACATAAGATATGAGCAGTTTATATGTTTTGTTGTGTATGATTTGTTGCATTGATATAGATTAAACTACCCAGCAGCATATAAAGTAGTTAATACTCTGAGAGGGGCCATATTGCTGCCTGAAGAACACTTTATTCAATTTTCCTTGTTTTATTTTACATTTATTTAAGGGAAATAATGAATACAGGACATATACTTGTAGTGTTTTTTATATTTGGGCATTGCTACTTTCATTCAAGTATTTTGCAGTACCCCTTCCAACACTGCCTACTACAGTTTTTGCTCATGATGCATGTATTTTCTTTTGTTCTCAGGACTGGCTATATATATATATAGACAGACCATGTAGTGTATGTAATAAATGGTAGTGTATGTAATAAATGGACAACATGTAACATTTGTATGTTTATGTTTGTGAAAATGTACTCAGTATAAAATTGAGGGCGTGTGAATGTAGAGTTGTAGATGTAGATCAAAATGTAAACCTATGGACCACTGTTAAAGCAATATGTATAATCTACATTACGCTGTTTTCTGTATTGCAAAATGTTCATCATTTTGAGAAACAGATGCTTCTTCTCTGACATTGTTTGAAAGTATTTTTTATATATATATATATATTTATATATATTGGAGTACGAGCCATTATAATAAAGTTAACAGTACACAATAATAAGGAAGAGAGATATGTTTGTGATACATTGCTACTGGTATGGATGGAATGCATATTTTAGACTTCTAAACACTAAAGAAAAATAAAACATAGGGTTGAATTATTTTAGGCTTTTGTATCTCTGTTGCAGCTCAGCTGATTTATGATTGATGGATATGGTAGAGGGAAGTTTAAGGACCTTGTGAGATTTAAAACGAAAGGTAAATTCAAAATAGGCCAGCAATTTTGGAAAATAAATCATACTAGACTAACTAGAGAATAATAATAATTACAAAAAGTATTATACTACTGTATTACATAAATAATCACATCAAACATGTATTCTATTACTATATTATGTAGGGAATCTTTTAAGTGTATATTAGTAACCTACTTTATGCCCGATGAAGGAGCAATGATACTGCAAGTCAGGAGTGCTGAGTTAAGCTTGGTGAGATTGAAAAGATAACAAAGTATGTTTCTATTAAGAGAGCAATAAGGAATCTTGTAAATCAATCGATCCAAACCATCTGGCTCGACAGCAGTTGCTGCGGCATTTTGAACTTCCGTTGATGCTACTCTTTATACAGCTCTGCTCTAATCATAAACCTTACATTGTTTGGGGTACATTTTTTGTTTGCTTTCTTAATTTTTTTGTACTTTGTAAAAGTCATAGACTGTATACAAGAAGGCAAAAATGATTATTATTGAGTGAGTGAACTGCCCCTTTAATATAACTGTGGAATAAAGGTGGATGTGGAAGATGTACTATGTTATTATGTTCTGTTATGAATGCACTGCAGAGTGGGAGATATGAAGAAGTAAGGTTCAGAAAAGCAGAACAGGATCTTTAAGAGCTACTAAGTGCAGGTCAACCATGGATGTACAAAGAGAAAATGACAAAAACAAACAACGTCAACAAAAAAAACAAGGGGAGAAGAAAGAAAGAGAGGACCAAGAGGTTGGAAATGTGTTACCTCCATCTGCTGGATTTAAAACGAACTGTACAGTAACCCATGAAGTGACATTCCTCTCTGTGATTTACAGTAGGCCTTCATGTTGGTTCCTCCTGTCACTCACTGTATGAAATAGTAACTACCTTTGTCCAAGCTGTTTTTAACAGTGAATATTTTACAAGGAATTTTCTATGTAATGATGATTTTGCATGGATGCTGTTATATAAAAATAAACTAACTTGTAAACTTTGCCTTTTAACATTATACCTTGAATCACTTTACCTCAAAGCAGCGTCTCACAATGCAAAGATGATTGACTTTCTGACACCTTTATTAACACTTGGATTAACATGGGACAATAAACCAGCTACTTCTCAGGTATGTGAAGCATTTCCACAGGTACTATCCTGGACTGCATTACTGCGATCACCTGACAGCCCGCTGCAAACCTCCCTGGTCACGTGCCATCGTTCAAGTTTCAGGAAACTTTTTTTTTCTCCTTGTGAAAACAAAACTACCCTCGTCCCGCCTCCTCTTCACGACTATTGGTTACAGCCGACAATTGCAGCGCTCTGATTGGCCGGTTCGGGGACTTGGCTCCACACGTCAGACTCAAACAACACCCCCCTTTTTAAACTCGTTTATGTGTAATTGATATCGTCGCCGAAGAAAAAACGGCTGTAATTTCAGTATTTTTGGGCGGCTGTGAAATGAAAGTTATGAAGGAGTCAGTCGTTAAGGTGAGTGTTTTAAAAGGCAGCCGAGCAGCTCGACGACTCGGCTTGTTCTTTGGTCAAGTTACAACTTTGTAAACTTGCTGCCACAGGTCTGCCAAGGTGTCCACTGTCAGTCATGTTACTTATTTATACAGTATGGCAATTCAAGTGGGTCATTTCCAAAAGGGCTGTATTATTATTATTATTATTATTATTATTATTAGCTTACAATGAAGGCTGAGCAGCTTAAATGTAGACGCATACGTTTTCGAGGCTGTGAGTGTGTTTACATGCAAACGTACACTGAACTTTTGTGCATAATTATCTTTGACATACTGGTTTGGTTTGTCTCTCCTGTGCAGTACATTACATACATCCTTATGAGATGCCAAGATATTCAACAGATACATGCATTGTGTCTTTAATCTTATTTATTCATTATTTATCGTTTAATCATTTATTAAGATTAAACGCCAAGGGTCTTTAAAGCATGTTAGCGAGACTCTAAAATAATAAAATATATTGTAAGAACCATAAATTTGCCATATGCTATATATATATTATATATATATATATATATATATATATATATATATTATATATATATATATATATATATATATATATATTATATATTAAAAGCTGCAACTAACGATTATTTATCATCAATTAAGTCATTTTTTCTCGAAAAATGTTTTTCCACATTGACAAAACCACTAATTGAGAAAAAAATGATTCGACAAATAGTTAAAAAATATATTCAGTTTACAATTTCATAAGACACAATAAAGCTGAAGCTAGGCAATATTTATTTTTGCTTGAAATGACTCAAACAATTATTTGTTAGTGATTTCAATACATTCAACCCATTGAACTTCATTCAACTAACTTTTGTCTGCCTTAGAAAATGGTGACTTTATGGAGAAATCCGTGTGGGCATGAAAGTGTGAACTCTAAACTGTGTATTTGTCTGCAAGCTAAACACTTAACAAGTTACAGATCTTGAATGAATGCCTTTTAGTGTGAAACCAACCATTGAAATTTAAATGTCATCCTTACTGAGCAGATGCTTTGTGTGCTCTTAAACAAACTACATTAGTCACAGATTATGATAGCAGAAAAGCACATGGCCATGTTCAATTATTCATAAGCTTATGGTAATAAGTGGGTGGGGGGGATGCATGCCTAAGCTACATATAATTATATTTTCTTCTTTTCTTTCCCAGGATGGACCCTAAAATGCCCCCTGACATCCGATTAACCTTACAGTACAGTAACAACTAGTTTAATGCAGTCTAAGATGATGCTGCCTTTTTAAAGCATAAATGAAACATAAAGTTGTGAAGGATGGGTAGTGCCGGTGTTAACAGACGTGTTAGAAAGCCAGATAAACTAGTTGTAGTAGTTGGTGAGTAAGTATAGTCAGGAGATCAACAGAATTGGCTTAACGAGTTGTAAAATCATTTACCGTCTGTGTCGAGTTGAGGAAACCGTTTTGACAGTTAATACGGCAGATAAAGATAAGTGGGTGATGGAGTACAGTGAGAGAGTTCTTTGTGGGACAGGGGAGGTGGAGCTGGACCCCAACATCGTGAGTGAAGAGGCAGGGAAACTGTATTCAGAGCTACAGGTAAAGCAGCTATTTTCCAGTTATGTTTCCTTTTCCATACCATTATTGTTCTAACGCCATGTTTTTCTGAATGGTTTCCCACTCTGCTGCTTTGCCCCGTCACAGATAGTTATTGAGACCCATGGGGAAGGTGTGGTGGAGTCGCTGGTACCCATCTTTGTGTGGATCCTGGAGGGGCTGGCCAGCTGCAAAGCCCAGCTGAGAGACAGGGAGGAGGAGGTAGAGAGAGAACGAGCTGAGCGGGAAGAGCTGCTGGAGAGATACAAAGCAGAGAAATCACTCAGGAAAGAAAGTCAAGAGGTGCGGATTGTTGAAAGTGTTGATGTAGCGTGGCATATAATGTTTCAGGTTAAGTGTTTTTAAAGCGGCGAAAGTAGGCTGTTGTCTGTGCTCAAAGCTGTTAAATCATTTTGTTTTTTTAGAGGTATCTGGAGCTGGATGACCAAACTGAACAAGAGAGGAGAGCCATGAGGGGGAGGGAAAAGGAGAGAGAGCGGCGAGGGAGAGAGCTAGAGAAGAAAGCGAGAGAGCAGGCCGATCATTGTGAGTATTTGAAAGTCAACGGTGAGAATTTAAAAAAATTTTCATTCATCTTTCTTGTGCATGTCATGGATAGAAACATGTTAAACCTGGCTGGGGATGAGCTAGTCTATGAAGTTTTCAGTAATTCTAAAGCTACATGCTATTTTGTTTTTGCAGTGATGGCCTTGGAGGAGCAGAAGGTACATCTGAATAGAGAACTGAGCACCCTGAGGCTTACTCACAACAAGGTCAGATACTGCTGTTTAGTCTCCTGTAAAACCACATAGGGTCATTACTATATTTCTTAATTTTCACTGATGTTCTCTCCTTCAGCTGGCTCACACATATCGGGAACTTTTGGAAAAGAGAAAGGATTCTGAGAGAGATTCTTCTTTAAGGTTGTTCTTATTCAGCTCTCTTTTATCTGAAGTCATTTTTTATACTGTAGAAAGTATAACACAAAGAAAGGATGTAAGTGAAATTAAAGATGGCAGTTTGAGACCATTTTGAAAATGTAAATTAAGTTTTGCTTGAGACTTTTAAGAAAAGGATTAGCGAGAAAGCTATAATTTCATTTTTGAGCATTGAGTCTGAAAAATTGGTTTCTAGTAGGAATTTTCTAAATAAAATACCAGCTGTTGCTAGGTGTCAATCAAAAGGTAACAAGCTATAATTCAGCAATGGCAACAGTTCTGCAAGAAAATGGTGCAAAATGTAAGAAAGTGGTACAAATTCAAAATGTTTAATCAGGTGACTTTTCTTTACTATGTCTCACTGCATGTTGCGTTTAGGAGCCATGTGGGTCTCAAGAATAATGATTTTTCATCCAACCAAGTCTTGTCAGAATCCCATGTAAATGAAAAGGTAAACACATTCTGACTTTACACATAAAACTATATTTTGAATTTATTCTAATACAAGATTTTGGCAGAGAAATAGCTTTTGTGTCCTCCTTTTGTTGCAGATGATACAAAGACCACATTCTCTTTCTGGTCCCCCCTGTTTGGAAGACGTAGTAGCCAAGAAAGGAAAGGCAATTGACATTGCACTAAAGCCCTCCACAGATTCGTTTATCAATGACATCATAAGCACCACTCCTGAGCTGAGGCAATTTCATAGCAGTGGGAATGCAAGGTAATAATCTGAAACCATAAACTTTATTTTTTTTAAGTAGCAGATTTCAGTAAAACGAATGTGTAACCATTAACTAAACACAAGTTCACTTTAGCTCATGTTCACACAGAGCACATCAAAGATTCACGTAGTTTTTCACATTTCTTACTCTTTCACCTCTATCTTCATCAGCACCCCAGTGAGACCAAACACCAAATATCCACAGAGAGATGAGTGGAAGACCAGCGTGGAGGACGAGATAAGGCACGTGGAGGAGAACGAGCGCAAAGAAGAAGAGGTGCAAGGAGGAGAGAGGCAGGAGAAAGACAAGGAGGAGGAGGTGGAGGTGGAGGAAGATGATAGTCTGGAGTTCAAGCTGCGCAACAATGACTCTGTGTTCTCTGAGCTGTCAGAGCTGAGTCTGGATTATGTGGAGAGTGTAGACCAAGGGGCCAGTGTCAGAGGTAAATTCACAGATTTACAGAGCTGGTTGATGTGCTTTTGCTTCATCTTAACGAAAGAACAAACTGCCCAGGAATTAGACAGTTAACATTTTGCATAAACAAACAGAATAATGGCTGTGTTCTGCAATGTGCAGCATTGAAGAACAGAGTAAGTGATCACAGATATCAGAGGTAACTGAAAGTGTTTTTACCGATGAAAAAGTTCTCTTTCCGTAGGTTTCATAAAGCATTACTTCCTTTTTACTATTTCGCACCGTTACATTTAGTTATTTCTTTTTGGATGTGAATGAAGCGTAAATATGAAATCTGAGTTATTATGACCAATATTTATTTGTGTGTTCAAGCATTCCTTGTTGTTCTTTGTAGGCAGTGCAGACCAGTATGAGGAGATTCTTTCTCAGTATGAGGAACTGAAAGTCACCCAGTGAGTCCTATATTTAATTTCTCTGACCCTGTTGTGACTAGTCCTGTGTGCAGGGGGCTTTCCAAACATTTGGGTTTCATTTTTCACTACAAACAGAATTAATAAGTGGATAAAATGTTATAGTCACTAAATTATTGGAACTGTTTTCATTATTTTGTTACCATTGGGATTGTCTTCATTATCTTACATTGCTAGTCCTTTAATGTGTTTTATTTTTATTCTTTCAGTGAGTTAGTAGACTCTGCCCGTAAGGCTTTGATATCTCGGGTGGTGGAGCTCACTGATGACCGTTCAGCTCTTCAACTGGAGGTGACCTCTCTTGAGGAAACCGCCTCACGATTAGAGGGGAGGATGAAGGAGAAGGAGGAGGAAACTAAGAGGTG
Organism: Anoplopoma fimbria; assembly: GCF_027596085.1. Classification (NCBI taxonomy): domain Eukaryota; kingdom Metazoa; phylum Chordata; class Actinopteri; order Perciformes; family Anoplopomatidae; genus Anoplopoma; species Anoplopoma fimbria. The sequence continues at coordinate 17,240,001 of NC_072468.1, read as the reverse complement.
TAGAAGAATTTAATGTCTGCTAATTCTTTAACCTTTAAAAAAAATATATATATTGCATTTACTTTTGTTATCATAATTATGATATCATATTTTATGATACTTTATACTGCTGTAACATTAACTTTGTGCTTTATATCCACTATTTTTCCTAGACTTCGAAAAGAACTGGAAACTTGCCAGTCTGAGGATCCTGATGTAAGTACTTTTCAGATCTACTGTATCACTCAGTAATCGCATCATTGAAGGTTTTGTTTTAAATTTAGTAGCTGCAAAGTGGTCATTTGATGTATGAAACGGATGCATATATATCCCATTAAATAGCATGAATCTTTCCATGCAGGCCTCTCTACCCACATCCATGCGCCCCTTCTCTCGCTCTGAAATGGCTCGTGTGGTCATGGAGAAGAACCAATACAAGCAGCGTCTGTTTGAGCTGCAGGAAGCTGTAAGACGTAGTCAGACACTCAGGTAACTATGCTACTGAATCAACATAGTTGTATATATGTTTTTGTAACTTTGATGTCAGTTCTAATAGATCATTTACAATTAAAAACAATAACAATTGTGTTCCAGGTTTTTAATCTCCATCTTGATTTAGCGTTTTTTTCTCTCTTTTTTTTTTAGAGCAACAAAGGATGAGAGGTTAACAGAAGACAAAAGGTCAAGTGTTTGGAGAAAGTAAGTGTTTTTGTTATGATTTGACATTATACTGCATATCCATCCTCCTGTCAATTACATTTGCAGTTAAGTTGGCTGGAGGAGCTGTTAAGGGTAGCCTGGTAAACATGCATGCAGTAAAGTGTCCTTGTGATACTGAAATATTGTTATTGCAGAACACCTTAAATAAAACCAATAACATAAGAAACAATTTACCTTATTTAAAAAAAAAAACAAGGGGGTAATGCCAATATGGGGAATTTCGCCAGATTGCCCTCTGTTGATAAAGCAACCTGTTGTCAATAAACACATTAAAATATAAATTTCATAAAGCAGTGGGAATGTAGCTCAGGGTTCATTTGGTTAGAAGGACTTTAATATGCAGACGTTGGAGTTTAGGAGCTACACAAAATACTCCTCCTTAATATTGCTGTAAAGTATCCTGAGCACTGTGAGTGTTATAAATAGGTAAACAATGTCAGCTGAGCAATACGTGCCTGAGAGGGAAGAATCTTGGCTGTAAAGGCACTTGGCATTACATGGACACAACACAGGGCGACTGAAATAAACAATAGTTCTATGTAAATGCATATTTGGTAACTGCTGTAGTCAGACATAGTATGGTCTTTACACAATAGTGATAATTGTTTCTCTTTGTGTGTGTTTTTTTAAAGGTTCAACAGCTTGTTTGGCCTGTCCAAGGTACCCCTAATCCCACGTCCTGTCTCTGCATTTGCTCTGCCAACTTCTCCATCACTCAGTCGCTCTCCCCTGGGATCTCCACAACTACCGGCTGTCAGTCAAACTCATGCTGAGTAAGCTCATGTTTCTGTTTGTGCCACTCTTGTTTGTGCTGTTCTATTTACATCATTGTTTGCAACAGAATATAATCATTACAAAACGGCTCAGTCATGCTGATTAACAGCAGAAGCACTCTCTCTAGATCTGCTTCTCCTGCTGCTCTCTCTCCTCGTGTCAGGAGGCGAGAACTCTACAGAGAAATTCGCTCCCACATTTGGGGATCACTCGGAAAACGGCAGATGCACGGCTGGAGCACACCGCTGGCAAACACACAGGTAGAAACACACACATGGGTACACGGAAATGCAACAATCTGAGAGGGTATGTACCAGAGTACATGATTTTAAAATGCTTTTAAAGCTCTCCTGGCTTTTTTGAGTCTGAATTGTGCATTTATGTTACCATACAGCATTTATTTAAACCAAACCAATGAAAGAAAAAAAAAAAGTTGTCTTCTTACTCAAAGCATTTAACATACCCAGATCGGTACATTTCCACAATTCTAACAAACTGTCATCATTGTAGGAATCGCATGAACCTGTGCCAGAGCCTAAGAACGTGCCTGTTCTAATGCAGCTCAGACTGCTGGATCAAAGGGACTCCACAGCTAAGGTAGATCTCTTCACTGCCAATCTCTCTTAACTCAACAACCTAGAAGCCTTTAGAATAAACCTCTGCTGCATTTAAATGTGGGCCCTCACTTATTTTTCTCTTCAGCTGAACTGTGCGGTTGCAGTCACACCTGAGATCTCAGGAGAGGCCACAGTAAGTCTGTCATTATCCTGGTTAAATCACAACTGTAGTCATACTCTAATCACCATGTACAATGCCATCCAAGCATAAACTAACACTTTGTTTCATAACACTCATCTCTCCAAACTCCATATCTGTCCTTCTCTGCCAGTGTTCTGTGTGGGTAGTTTCTGGCCCTGCCTCCTGCACTGATATTACAGTGATTGATCCAGCACGGTCCAACACAGTACTGGATCAGTTCTGCCTCCCTCCCACAGCTCCTGCTCTCTGCATCTGTGCTGTGCCTCCTATAGGTCAGTGCCGGTACAATGGGCTGCAACAGCTGCCTACAGACAACTTATCTAATGTATTCTGTACTTGTATTGTAACGGATACCTGAAAACACTTGAAAATCATCTTACTTCCTGTCCTTTCTGGTCTTGTTATATCAGGTGACACTGCAGGAACTGTGTGGATCGGAACTCAGGAAGGAAGGTAGTGTGTGCTGAATAAACATGCTTTCTTCAATAGATAAAACTCTCTGAGTAAAATGCATGACAAAGCACTCTAACTTCCTCTCCCCCCCCACTCTTTCTCCCACTGTCTCTGCCTCACAGTATACTGGTACACTCAGCCTTTGCTGGCAGGAGGCGCTGTCTGCAGTCCGTTTCTCTCTCAGAAGGTGTTCATTCGCTCATGTGAGTTCTATGAACACTATATGTGATTGAATCACATTTTATATTTAAGTACTAGCATAATGTGACATTGAGTTATGTTCATGTCTTCATCAAGAAATCTTTGAAAATAAACTGCTTTTTGTTGACTCAATCTGACAGGCATTCTCAGGATCAAGTCATAGCTGGTTTAGCTGATGGGACTTTAGCATTTTTCTCACACAGTTCAGGTAATGTTTTTATGTTTCCTCTTCTTCTTAATCTGACTGTTTCTATTGATCAATCTCTTCATTTAGCATCCGTGACAAAAAAGGATGCATATTGGTGTTAATAATAACGAGATGAGTGCTGTGTTTGACAGGTGGCTGGAATCTACAGTCACACTATGTGATGCCTCTTGGAACAAAACCTCTGCAGCCCATTCGCTGCTGCCTAGCAAAAGGTGGCCGCTTGTGGGTGGGATATTGGAACAAAGTCCATGTGGTTGACGTTGTCAGCAAGAAGGTTGAGGTAAGAAACAGCCGAGGTACCTACATCGCTAAAAGCTTTCTGCATGGCTGTATACAACAAAATAACTAAAAGTTAAAGGATGTGTGTTTTTGTATTTGGGATGAACCAGCACTTTAAGCCAATACATATTGAGGCATTTAATGAGACATGAAACTTAAAATGGGTACTCCAGCAATTTAGTGTTGCATTTTCATAACGTTTGGGTACTTGTGGGTTTTTTTTTTTTTTTTTTTTTTAAATGAAGGGTCAAAATTGATTGAGGAGACGCCCTGACTTTTATTTGATAGTTTGGGTCTCCTTAAGAAATGACATCCCATTAAAATTGACCAATCTGGGTATCATATTATATCTCAGGCTAATTTACTTTCTAAGGATATGCCACACAAAGGCTTTGTAAGACAGAAAAGGCCACTTTTTTGTTGTTGTTGTTGTTGTTGTTGTTTTGGTCTCATGTTCACTTTGATATTAACTCAACCATCATTAATCCTTATTTGCCCTTATAGCAAACATTCTCAGTCTCTGAACGCAGTGAGCAGCAGGTCCGTTTCCTGTGTGCTGGTGGAAGTGGTGTTTGGACATCCTGCCGACTTGACCCGATCCTCAGACTGTTTGACTGGTCCACAGGACGGCCGCTACAGGAAGTCGATTTTAGTGCTTTGGTCACTAAAACATTAGGTGATGAGACAGTATTTCTTTCATATTTCTTGCAAATTCATTTACAGTTGGACATGTAGAGTGTGCCTATCTGTGATGTTATAATGTTAGCAAGCACAGTTTAAGCTCATAACAGTTCTGCTCAATGTTAAGTCATTAGCAGGACACTTTATAAATATTGTAGTGGTTTCTACAATTAACACTTTTGTTTCACTGTTCTTCATTGAGGAAATACATTGAAACCTGTGATATTTATGAATGTTAGCAATCTTTGTGGCTTTAACAGTATGTGCAAATTGTTCTGTAGGTGTGTTGCAGCAATTCATAATCAATCTGACTATAGCCAACGTTTAAAAAAACAAAAAAAAACAGGAAACTTCAGCTAACATGCTTGTGTCTCCCTCTGTAGGCCAGGCCTTCCTGACACTGTCACCTCTCCAGATCTCGTCTCTCACAGTCATCTCTGGTCGTCTGTGGGTGGGCACAGGAGGTGGTGCCATTTTCTCCATCCCATTATCCATAAGTGAGTTTAATTTAGATTGAGAGTACAGGTTACTTGAATCTTTATGCTCAATCTAAGATTAACTATACTGATCGTCCACAGCATCAGAGGCTGTTTCCATCCCATATTGCTCCATTTCATCAGCCCAGCTGTGTTACCATGGACATAGACAAGCTGTCAGGTTCATCATTGCCGCACCTGGTAAGAATCGGATTGTTTTAAACCAAACATGCCAAACGTTTTATAACAACTTGTTAATTCAGGGAGATCCTTCAGAGTGTGCTCGCATGCAGTATCTGTCTTGTAGTGACATCTTTGCCCAACAGGTTGTTTGATCATCCCTCCTGGCAGCATCAATGTCACTTCCTCTCAGCTTATCCTCAGTGGAGGAGAGGGCTACGTCAACTTCCGAATCGGTGAGTTGAAGGAAAATATCATTGTGTAAAATTGTTTAAAACTGTCTGATGCATTGGAGCGGCTTTCTAGCTATATGTTGACTTTATTTACTGTTTAGGCAGGGCTTTGTTTATGTGGTGCCTAACAGAGCCGTACACTTTTTCAGGAGACGATGCAAATGAGGGATCTGTTGAGTTGTCCCAAGATACAACTCAGCGGTCTGAACGCAGTCAAATGATCATCTGGCAGAATCCCACCCCCTCTATGCCCAGCCCTGCCCTCTGACATTGATCCTCTCCCAGTTCTGTCCTTTTTGGAAAGCGATAAAGACGGAGCAGTAATGTACTGTACACCAGCAAAGCTAGAGACAATTTTGGAAATTGTGCTTACATGTAACTGAATGAACAAGCATCTCAATGTGGGAGCAATATAATCCTTGTTTACCTCATTAATTTTGAACAACAATCTTTTCACTGGAATGTTCAGATGGATATTGATGCCTTACTGTTTGCCTTCATCTAACTTTATATAATTTCTGGTAAGAAATTCAGCTGCGTGATTGTTAATAGCTTTTCTTTTTTTTCTTTTTCTTTTTTACCTTTGCACTAACAATACATTGAGTATTGACATACAGCTCTTTATTCCTCCCAGGGGGCACCAGGTCTTTCTGTGCAACATCTATTGATCATAAAGTTTAACTTAATAATGTGGCTGCTCTTGAAGCTGTTGTGTACATACTTTGTTGTTAACTGTGAACTGGAAACAGGTATTGATCATCTCTCAGTGTACTGTACAGCACAGACAATCAGACTCTTCTTATCTTCTGATGTGAACTTTTTTTGATTTTTCAAATTCTTCCCCTTCACATTGCATATGGTGTTACTACAAACGTGCAATTTTGCATGTGTCTGTATAAAAAAATGTGATATCCCATCTTTTAAATGTACAACTTCAGTGAAAATTATTTATTTTCTCTATCAGTTATCTGCCTAATGTCTTTGGATTTTATGTTTTCAGTTGATTTCACTATCTTTTGTAAAATAAGGGAGATACATTCATAGTGTCAGTATTTATGTGCAATTACAGGTTTGTGCACTCATTGGGTCTCCTTATGCTTCTTGGAAAGTAAATGAGTATTTGTTGACGCTCAAACTGTGCAAACATGATTATTGTCATTAAAATGTCTTAAATGGTTAATGTGTTAACTTTCATTCTGAGTTACTCTGCCTTAAAACTGGTGCCACAAAATAAACAGGTCAGCAGATGAATACAACGAAACAAATAATACAGCAGATTCACCTTTAATCTTCATATACTAGAATTCATAATAGAGCGTATTGCATTACAACCCTGAGTGTAGTACACATAAAACTACTTAAGCAGAGAGGATACAGATTATCCCAGTTTTCCTGATTAAAACAAACAAAATCACTTTATTTTTTTTCATGGGAACAAGGTGTTTCGTAAGTCCACAAGAGAGGTCTTTGTAAAGAGAACGAAAAGCAACAGTGACACTCCTTTGCCTCAGGCAGTTTTGCCTTCAACCTGGTTAAAACAGCTCTTTGTGTAACAGTCAAACAGTCAGTCAGGTAATTGTCATCTTTGGGTCCCACCTCCTATGACGGGCTGCTATGAGTCCTGGGGATCCGTATCCTGCGGCTCAGGGAATGGGCCAGGCGATCCATAGCTCCATCGACAGTTCTCCCAAAACCCTTTTTGGAGGTCAGACCCTCAATGTTGCCACTGTACCACATGACCCAGCCTGCCAGGGACATTAGTACCAGCAGAGCTCCTGTGTACACAAGCAGATCCCCAAAGTCTCTGCCTTGGATCTCCAGTGGGGCAAAGACTCCCAGTAGCAGAGATATCACACCCAACAGGTCCATGAGAACAGCAAACACCAGGGCCAGCTTACAGTGGGACAAGCCGTCATATTTAGGCGCCATGGCTGCACTGAAAAAGAAAGGGGAAGATGTTCTGAGGAAATGTGGTTTTGTCTTTCGGACATGTCAGTCCCATAATAATAAAGACTTCCACAGACAAATAATCTCAACTAATTAATGTCATTAATGCACTTACATGGGCCAGTGATCATTTACCTACATAAGCACACAATTCTTTTTAAAATAACACATCAACGTGATAAGAACATTTACAATACTGGCTTCTCCTCTCACACGTTTTACACTGTCCCTGCATGTACTGTCAGAACAGGTGCCACACCTGCCCTGTACGTTTCACGATCCTTTTATAGGCGGACCAAATACACATCAGCAAAATCAACATTTGTACGAACACATTTTATGCAAAACAAAATCGCAAACTTACCGGTTTGTTACCAGTTTTGGCAAAAAAAAAAAAAAAAAAAAAAGATATAATACAACGGCGATCACAAAGGATATCGGACTTCTTGTATTTTTCCGGTTGGACACTAAAGAGCCAACAGCCAACACTGAAACCTGACACCTCGTCGTCACCTGCTCTACCTGTCTAACCGCACCCGTCCTACGGATCAACCACGCTGACAGTGGATGATGCTGGTGCACGTGCTCTTCTTTTGTCATAGAAATTAGTTTAAGACTAATAATTATTAACAAATCAGCCAAATGACTCACCAAAATGTTACTTTACTGCAGGCAAAGTTATTATCTTTTCAGAATGCATTGTAAATAAATATATATATATATATATATATATATATATATATATATATATATATATATATATATATATATATATATATATATATATATATATTATATTTATATATATTTATATATATATATATATTTATTTATATATATATATAAACATATATATATATTATATTATATATATATATATATATATATATATATATATATATATACCTATTATAAAAGACTTATAAAAGAAGATTGTTTTAAATACTGCAATAAGTTATAATACACTTTACTAAAAAAGCCACTGCAGCACTTGTTTCTCTATTACCACCGTTTATTAAAGACGGTCATTACAACCGGAAATGACGTAAGAGTGTGTTAAAAAAATAAAAGAGCGATAATTGTTATTGTTAGCTTGTTAGCTAGCAGGCGAACTGGTGAATGGAGATATGACAGAGTAATAACGTCTTATTACATGTGCACGATTAAGTTATTACAAACGTAAAGTGGTATGTACCAGTTTCTGCACAATATATTGGTAGCATGGGGATCATAGTGATGTCTGAATGACGGGATATAACACCAAAGAGTCCTGAAAGGATGGAATCGTAATTTTATATTCGCAGCTAAATCCTTGCTAACGTTAATCCAAGCTAAGAGCTAACTCCAGTGTTATCTCCCATCCATGGAGTGAGCACAGCACCTGGTATATTACAGCCTGATATAAGTACATACTGGTGTACCACAGTCGGGGTTTCTGTATCAGATCATTCATGCATGAACAGAGAGGTTAACAATAACATAAGATAAGGTTTGCATAAAATACGACAGACCCCATAATGAAAGCCTACCGGTTTATTTATTTTTATAAATGTGATCATAAGCACTATCTTTATGCAACTCCTCACGTTCATGTATTTGTACGATGCATTAGGGTGAAATATCTCAGCGAGTTTACCTGCATTTCTGTAAAACCCAGTAACTAATCAAACGTTTTTTCACGTTGTCTGGTGTTTGAGATGGAGGACGGAAACAGGACTGATGCTGCTTCCACATCCAAGAGCCACGCAGGCTCACTCCACCTGCAGAGTAAGGGGTGTTAGGAGTGCATATGCATATGATTTTCAGCCTGTAGGTCGGGTATTTAATGAATATCATGCATATTTGATTTTGTTCAGCTCCAAAGAATGAGGACGCCTATGAAATTTCCATCCCCTATGAAGAGAGCAACTTTGAGCAGCAAGGATTTTTCAATCAGAGCGATCAGAACTTTGATGGTAAATGTTTTACTTTTACCTGTACAATCATTTTCTTCTTTACATAAAGTTTCCCTAAACACAATATTGGTGATTTCCCAAAACAATCCTGTCTGTCCTCCTCAGAGTCGCCCCCATCTGCTGGCTCCTCTCAAGTAAACAACTCATACATGGTGATCACCAACCTGCGAACCCAGCTACAGATCTCTCTGGAGAAAAACTCTTGGCTGCAGAAAAGAATAGAGGACTTGGAAGAGGAAAGGGACTTCCTCCGTTGCCAGCTGGACCGCTTCATCTTTTCCACAAAAAGCCAGGGACAGGAGCCGAGTCAGAGCCAGTACAGTAACGGTGAGATAAGGAGACAGGTGTGAGATAATAACCGGTCCAAAAGGAATTCGAGTATTATGTTGAACAAAACTTTTTGCAAGGCAAGTCTTTATGGATGGAAAACTATTTTTTACCTCTTTGTATTTGTCTCTCTGTAGGTTATGAATCTAGACGATTCAACTGGAGGGTAAGAAGAGAGGAAGATCGTCCCGTTGGTAAAAACAAAGATTTATGCACTTAACTGCTAAATTAAAAACAGTTAAATATAGTTGTGGTTTGTTATAGTTGTGTAGCATGTTCACGGTTTACTGTATTATATATAACCTCCATCTAAGATGCAGATTCTCAACTGTTACGCCTTTCTTCCCTTAATAGAGCAACAGAAGTCTGAGTCTCAGCATTTCCCCTCACGTCAGTTTATCCAACGAAGGCCTGGTCCTCCAACAATGGTGCCTTCCAAAAACCATGTTTCCAATCCACTTACCAATCAGCTTGCCTCTATAAATGCTTTGTTCAACTCTACACAATCCCAGGCCCTATTGCAGGGCCATAGCCATAGTGCTCCCAATACCACAGCCAGCAGCAGCAGTGGCAACGGCAACAATGCTACAAGGTCGTCCATGAATGAAATGAGCGGGCATGGCAACTTAGGTCAAGGTAATATAAACGACACGAACCCATCACCATAATTGTTCTTATTCTTGGGGGTGAACATGTTTCCTGTGGCTTTAATGTTGTGGGTTTTGCTGAAGATTTTTTTTTTTAATGTTCTCATCAGATTCACTTTCACTCTTGGGAGAATCTGAGGATTACTTGGAGCAGGACGGCTACCTGGAGGAAGAGGAAATGATATCAGGGGAAGATTTAATGCAAGATACCATACACAACAACAGACACCAATTGAAGAGAAGGCGGATCTTTCGGGCCCCTAGAGAGCGCCAGAGAGGTAAGCGTAGGAGATAAATCCTGCAAGAAAACTCAATATTTCAGTTTTGTTAGTTGACCATAGACTGTCATATAACTGCTGTAGCTAACTCTTGTACATTTGTGTTCTTCAGTGAAAGATGCTGCTGGAGTGCTGTTCCGCTACAAGAAGATCCTGCTAACATACCAGCGTCTGAAAAATATGTCGAAAGCCTTCCAAATCCATGGTGTGGACCGCAACACGGTGGCTTCCACCACACCCATCGCCGAGCTGCTACTAGTCGCCCCAGAGAAAGTGGCAGAGGTGGGCGAGTTTGACCCATCCAAGGAGAAGCTGCTGGACTACGCCCGACGCTGCTACGCTGCCCTGGACGAGGAGACACTAAGCAGGGTGCAGGCCCTGAAGAAGAATAACCTGCTCCTGCCCATCTCCTACAGGTTTAGACACTGAGGAGAGAAAGAAAAATGGGATTTCTATCTGGAAAACGGTGGACTGGTAGTTAAGTTTGGAGAGAAGAGGCAGTTTAGGCAGAGAGGCACCTCTCCTTCAAGCTCAGAGATGTCCAGAGGCATGAGGAATTATTTTGCAATCTCTGCATCCTGGATATGGCAATGTGAACTGTGGCTGAGATCCTTCTCTTTTTAAACAAATAAACTTTTAACATCTCACTTTTGTTATCAATATGATGTCAGTTTCATTGATAAATCCTCACCATCGTTCCAGTTATATTGAGGAAATGGGAGTGCCTGCTGCATTCAGAAAGAGAAAAAAATGGTTCTCATTGCTCAAAGAGAAAAAATGGTATGTCTGCGATTCAGAATGTTGGAACAAGAATATGTCTTTACTATTTGGATCGCTTTTCTTTAAATGAGTGTATGAGTTGGCTTGTTCATGTTTTGGCCTCAAGTTTGCAGTGACACACATATCTTTCTTTCCTGAACATCTTGATCATCTTGTGGCTAGTAGTTCATGAATGGATTGTCTATCATTTCAGTTCATGACAGTTTAAATTATTTAAAAAGCATAGCCATTTTGTAACACGTTATTTGTGTATTAGATCCTAAAAATACGGTAGCTTTCACTCACAATGTTTGTGTATGTTAAAATCATGTTGCACTCCTTATGTTTTATAGAATTATAATGTACTTTTAAAAGATCATCATCATTTCCTTTTTGTTTATATTGGTCTTTTTGTTTTTCTTGTATTATTTTTGACATTGTCATTATACCCTCAACCATTTCACTTGCCTTAATCACATATTTGTGATTTCCTTGCGCTAGACATGGAATGGTTTTGGGCTAATGTCACTACCTGAACGCCACCTAAATTGTAGTCTTGAAGTCATTTCAGTCTCTTTTGCTTCCCATTTCTTTGGCTTTAAAGGGGAGGAGAAGGAAACACATATGACAGATCCCTGTTTTTAAGTTAAGAATCAAAGACAAACACAAAAATGTTTGTGATATTAAATGCGTTTGACTCATTGTATAAATAACTGTTGGTCCTGGGATCAGTTTTAACAACGATACTGCTGCATTACTCTGTTGTTCCACTAAGGGTTTTTTAAATTATCTGTACTATGATACAGTAAGTGTCTAATCCTTCTGGTATTGTGGCTCTTGCTATAATGCTTTTGTGACAAAAATACCTTTTGTAAGACGGTGCAGATCTTTTACTTAACTAGCTATTTTTAACTTTGTGTAACTTCTTGTTCAGTGAGCAAAACTGTGGGCATTAATCACACAAACAATTTTACAATGCGAGTGTCAGAATCAGCAAAAGCAACTATTTTACCAGTACTCCACTACAAATTCATGTGAAAAGAACTCTGTGATTGTCCGTAGGTTTGTAGAGGTTTTGTCAAAATACATAATTTCCAATGCAGCACACATGTTGATTATATTGTACAATAATGCATGGTGTTTATATGGGTGCAGTGAAATTATGATATCTCTTATATTAAAACAGATAACAGTGGAATACAGTGACTTTTGGCTTAATTATATAAACAGATAGGTACTCCCATCTGTGGAAGTTATGCCATTTTCATTATCTGATTGTTGGTATGTCTAAAAAGCCAGCAGTGCAACTTCTAAGCCGACTTCATCATACCAGGGTACGGTGTGATGATCTGTTTGTCTCATTTGTCTGTCTGTATATTTATGTATGTTGACTAAAATATGTATCTCACTGAAACAATGCCTAGCATTCACCAAATGTATAGTGTGACACACATTCCATTAAGGCAATTGATTCCAAAAATGTAGATTTATTAATCTGTAAAATCCAACATTAACACTGACTGGAAAATGCTTATGATTGGGTAGTAAAGTGCAACCATTTTTTGCTGTCTATTGGGAGGTTGGCCCACTGGGGCTCTCCTTTAGCCCAATGCATATTTCACACACAATCCAACACAAAATGATGTGAACAAATTATTTTATTTCCCTTTTTAAGCATAAAAAAAACGTGGCAGCTGCACAGCTTTAGCAGACAATCATGAGACTTAACTTTTCCATTTAAAAGAATAAGTGTGGGAAACTTCACTTATTCTCTGAATGTATCCAAGCAGGAGGTAACGCTCCTCAGCCTCCTTTTTTCACTGATCGTTACCGGAAGTCTGTCATTCATCAACTTCCGGTGTCACGGTGCCTGGGAGACGGAGCGAAAAAGCGGGCATACCGAAATCGTAATGGTTTTCGGAAGCCTCCTACCATTTAAAGGCGTATACATTCGGCTTATTTAGTCAGATAACTGTGCATTGTGGACAAGTGACCGCCCGGGGTTTGTGGTTGGCTCAGAAAAGAGTCTTAATTCATTCGACTTTCGTTGCAGCTAGCTAACCGGCTAACGCTCTCCCACACTGACGGTAGTGTCTGGAGCAGCGGGGCCTTGTTCGCCTGGACTTTGCTACAAGCTAGCTAGCTGGCTAACATTAGCAAGCTAACCCATGCGAGCACGTTTTCTCTCTCCGCGACTCTTCCTGTTACGTTGTTATTAAACACCAGCTCGCGTGTGTGTGTGTGCTGGTTAACGACGTTACACACTCGTGTCGTTCAGTAGGCCGCACGTTTAAGCGAACTCTCTCGCGCCAACGTCCCATCGGCGACGCTCTCGTGCTTTAGGTGCTGTGCACTCCGTTGCTAGCTCGAGCTAGCCGCCGCCGACCGAACAACGCAGCCTGTGAGAGCCCGAGCAGCCCCCGAGCCAGAGATGTCGGACTTCGACGAATTCGAAAGACAGCTCTCTGAAAACAAACAAGGTAAATGAACCCGTTGTGCATCAATATGAAACCGTGGTGGCTCGATTGACTGTGACCCCCCCCTCCTCTACACCACCACCACCCGCCATCATGTTAGCAAACCAGGTTATGTCTAATTACTGGAGCTGTGAGCCCACGCTCCTGAGCCCTTTCATATGGGCTGCAGTCTTGCTGGTGCTGGGTGGGCTATACTGGCGGACACGATATGGCTGATTTCGAGTAATGAAAGGCGTCTGTAGTGTTTGTAGGTCGGCAGCTGGGCTAGTCACTAGAAGGTAGCATGCATTGTTTCTTTAAGGCAGGCAGGGGCAGGCTATATCATGGCAGTCCCCCTGCCTGTACCAGCTGACCGAATGACTGGGGAAGCTTGCATTCATGCGTTGCAGCTGCTACGTCCAGATAACACTTACAGGGTTATTTAACCTATTTTTGCCCTCAGCTTTCTCACAACGTGTTGGTAACATCACCAACCCCTAGTCACGGCCCTTATCCCACAATAAGCTCTCTTTAACCCAGATTTACATTAACACTCAATACACTGCTCCTAGCCGGACCATAACTTAAGTCTGTGAGTTGGCCAAGTTACACAATGGGACACTTGGAAACCAGAAGTTCAAACTACATACATCTGTTTGTTTCGTGTGCTATTTTGAACAGAAGGGACACATTGCATTGATTGGTAACTACTCAGCACATTGCTACCATGAAAGCTGTATTATTGTGATGTTATGAAATTCCCATCATGGCATATACAAACTTTAGTATCACCGTATGAGCTAAGGTTATGTAGGATAGATTCAAAATCCGGTGTGTTGCTCATTGCAATTCTAATTTCCATCTAAGTATTACCAGAGTCTTTGACATGTATACTATGATAATAATTGTGTGTTTTCACTGTTCCACTGTGTTTCACATTTTATATCCCATTCTATCAGTAAATAAACACTCTATTCCTGCAGCTGAAAGGGACAAAGAGAACCGCCACCACCGTCGGTCCTCCTCCCGCAGCCGGAGCAGAGAGAGGAAAAGGAGGAGCAGAGACAGGGACAGACGCAGCAGGGACCGCCGCGGGGACAGTAAGGACCGCAGACACAGACGCAGGTGAGTACCTTTTTTAAATTAAAGTAACAATTGGACCAAAAAGCTGTGAAAACTCCTCCTCTTCTCATCATAGATCCAACCCTACTGGCCTTGCAGTTCCTGTAAATACCACTAGGTAAAAGTCAAGTCTTTCAGTCATGCATATAACACCGCTTAAATATTATAAATGAATATGATATATAAATTGTTAACAGTTTGTTTTACAGATGTATAAACATGCACACACTTTGGGGAGTTTGGTATCTCTGAGTGAGTGCACCCATGTACATCTTTGCCACACTAGGCACCAGCATGTTTTCTCCAGACCCTCGGCCTGGTCTTGGCATCCAACCAGTTGCTTAGTGTATTGCAAATGCAAACAAACCTAAGTCATGTCCCTCCAAGCCCATTCCAATCACCCTTTCATCATTTTGGGGTATATCTCTCATTGGCACCAGTCTCGGTAACCGTGTGAATTCACAAAGCTTGACGGGTATCTTCTGCAAGTTGTGACTGTTAAGTGTAGCTGTAGATCCAGCCATTTATTTAGACTAACTTTAGCTGAGCTAGACAGTCTCCACTGAAAATTGACTGCACTTTAGCTTATGAAATATCTTATTCACTAAGAGATTGACTTTCATGCAGTCTATTTTGGATGCTGTTATTTTTAAATTTCTCTGTCCTTAAGCTCTTTGTCGCAGGTGCTAATGACATTGCAGTAATTTTGCCTCAAGCGTATGGGACAAACTCTTGAATACACAAAGCAACAGCTGCTTCAATCTCTTTTATATTCATGATGATTTAACATTGAATGTCAAGACTAAGTCTTTAATGTTTTTTTTGGGTTTTTTTTAGAATTTCAGATCTATATTTGAACTATAAATCACACAGGCTGGTGTTAATTTAACTGATGTGAAAAGAATTGCTTTGTAGTTTTTTATTATATGCAAATAATCTCTGGTGTCACATTACATCAGATGTCTTTGACACATGCAGCCATGCAGTGTGTGATTGTCTCATGTTGAGCCAGAGTTGCGTTGTTCTATAGAATATGTTGAGGCCCATGGTTGTGGGAACATTTTTATACAATTGCAAATACTTCCCAGAAAACTGCCGGTGATGATCATCTACCAGATGATCATCTACCAATGTGACAATCCTGTGTGTTGTCAGGGAAATGTACTCTCTTTTGGACACATAACACCACGTCTTTTTGGAGTTGATTAGAAATAGTTGAGAATGATGTATTTTGAATATGCTTTTGGGTGAATTTGGTGTTGGTCAAATGGATTAATGAGTTTGTATAAGGCTGATTTTTAACAGCTTGAAACCATACATCTCCTGAGTGACCACTTCATTATTTCTAACATAAACTTTGTCCGTCTTCTTCTCGATGGCTGTGAATATGACCTCGGGTCTGACTGTTGCTCCCGGGCTCGTTACTAATTTAACTGGGGTTCAGTTGGTGTTAGCAGAAGATGTCAAATTTGACCCCTCCCCCTTTGAGCTGCTGCATAATTTTGAGGATATCATTTCTGCTTTCATTGCACCATTAGCTGTTCACAAATGGTATTGTATATCAGCTGTGAGGCTCACTGAATGCCCTGGTTTGTCATTTGAACGTCAAAGATTTTGTGCTTTTTTTTAGAAACACACAGATTGCCAAAGGCTTGTGATAGCTTTTGGTTTCTGGTGAGGGACACAGAAATGCAGGTTCTAATTTTGTGAAGTGGAAATGTTGGTGAATGTCATGATTGATTTTTCCGAGAAATGTGAAACCCTTCCAATGTCATTTCAGCTCACCACCCAGCATCCCCCAGGACAATGCTGGAAGGTAATAAAGCAAACTAACACAAAGCGGTTTGTGCATTATTGCAAAAACTGCCTTTAATGACCTGCCCCTGATTCTATGTAGCGTCGACTCATTCTGTAAATATCTGTCTGGATTGGGTTTTCTGTCCCTTCGTCATTATGTGTAAAAGGTTTTGATTGATGCAACCCAAAAAGTTTCCAGATGTTTTGTAAAAAACATTTAAGGACATGACCCAACATCTGTGTCAGTAGTTTACTGCTGAGCTAATGAGGGCTGTCTTTTACATGTTGATTGTTCTGCATTTATTTCACCTTCTATTCCTTCCCACACAGCCGTTCTCCACACCGTGAGAAGAAGAAGAACAAGGTGAAGAAGTACTGGGATGTCCCTCCACCTGGTTTTGAACACATCACTCCCATGCAGTACAAAGCCATGCAAGGTAACCATCCCTGTTGCCTTTTGTATTTGGGTTACTAGTTTCGGAGTTGAGAAGAATTGTTTTGTTGTTACCAAAATGTTTACTACAGCAGTTAGTGAAACCTTTCTTGCTGCATCAATGATATCCACATCAAGGCACTGTATGGTTCGAGTTAAAATCTGGTTAGATTGTTCAATGCATTCTGCCTTTGCTCTCTAGCTGCAGGCCAGATCCCAGCCACAGCCCTTCTGCCGACCATGACTCCAGATGGCCTGGCTGTTACTCCCACCCCAGTACCTGTAGTGGGCAGCCAGATGACCCGGCAGGCCCGCCGACTCTACGTTGGCAACATACCCTTTGGTATCACAGAGGTGAGGAACAGGATAGTATTTGGCTTTTGAATCGAAGGTTTTAAACCTAAAAAATATTTTCTTTTCAATGCAAATTGAAATAACTCTGTTCCTAATCCCCCTCCTCCCCCTTTCTGTGCAGGAGTCCATGATGGATTTCTTCAATGCCCAGATGCGTTTGGGTGGTCTTACTCAGGCCCCTGGAAACCCTGTCCTTGCAGTACAGATCAACCAGGATAAGAATTTTGCCTTCCTTGAGGTGAGATAATAGTCCCTTCTTAACATGTCATTTTATTGGGTTTGTCTAACAATTTAGAATTTAATCACCTCTAATTTTGTTTCTGTGTAGTTCCGTTCAGTTGACGAAACAACACAGGCAATGGCCTTTGATGGTATAATCTTTCAAGGCCAGAGCCTCAAGATTCGTCGTCCCCACGATTACCAGCCCCTGCCCGGCATGAGCGAGAACCCCAGTGTCTATGTGCCTGGTACACAGCCAATTAATGGTTTTTAACCCTAAGTACTTGTGGCATAATTCATGAGTAATAATTAATACATTATTCACAGGAGCTTGCTCTCTGTGCTTCTCTTTTTTTTGTGTTTTTTACTGTTGTCTTCATGTCTCCTGCAGGCGTGGTGTCTACTGTGGTGCCCGACTCGGCTCACAAGCTCTTCATTGGCGGCTTGCCCAACTACCTGAACGATGACCAGGTCAGTATTCCTGAATGAAACTGCTTTGCCTCCAAACTGGGCTACAGCTAATGTACCAAACTTGAACCGCACAACACATTTATATTCCATTCCCAAACAGTGTTAACTACCCTAACCATAGCTATTAGATTAACTATATTGTGTTAGAAGAAAAGAGCACCAGATTATACTTTTGAGTCTTGCATCACTTGAAAAAAACACAAAAAAAATGGTGCAAATAAAAAAAAAAAAGACTGTTAAAATGTTGGAGGAGAAATGATAAAATGAGAAAGATGATTTGCTTTTATGCTTGCAGTCATAAGCCCTGTCAACATTGGCAATACTAAACTTTGAGCTGTTTAGTTCACATGGTGGCTGGAATCAGTGGACATTTTTTAAGTATTACCTCATGTGTCTCAGGTGAAGGAGCTCTTGACGTCATTTGGGCCTCTGAAGGCCTTCAACCTGGTCAAGGACAGTGCTACTGGCTTATCTAAAGGATATGCCTTTTGTGAATATGTCGATGTCAACCTTAATGACCAGGTAAGCAATACTACAGAATACTACAGTTGTCTAAATTAGGTAATTAATGACACTACTTTTCCCCCTTTTTTGATTTGGAATAATCACTGTCCTAATATTTCATTGTCAATTTAGATACACAGCCTGGCTTTGGTTGTTTAAATGATGTATTAAAACCTTAATGTTTTGCAGGCTATTGCTGGGCTGAATGGCATGCAGCTGGGAGACAAGAAACTCCTGGTGCAGAGAGCCAGTGTGGGATCCAAGAACGCCACTCTGGTGAGTTTCCAAAGGCTGGACAGATGACAGAAGGGTGGTGGGAAGCTGGATGGTCTTTTAGAGAAGACCAGGAGACGGCCCCCTCAAAGTTGACTCACTGGGCAACCACCCCACCTAAAGACGCAGATATCTCCTTAAAAATAAACATTATGGTCCGCTGATTGTCATAAAGACAAACAAGACCATCCACATTTTCAATACTTCTGGTTCAACATTCATAGACAATTCTATTTGTCATTAAATCTTAATTGGCAAAACAATGTGTGAATCAGTCCAATATTGGTCAACTTTGAGGGTGCGTCTCTAATGGTGGGTCATGGTGGTTAATCAAACATGTTCCAACACACTCTTATATAAGTTAACATGCAGGAGAAAAAAACTGTTCAATTCAAATAGGGTGAGGTCAGAAAGTTATTGATTTCGGACAGAATTTCCCACAACTTTTCCAGTTCAGTAATACAGATTGACATTGAAGATTGTCATATTACTCCGAGACCAGCTGTTATTTAAAGTATGCCATTGACCCTGTTCTAACCGTTCTATCCGTCCTTGCAGACAAGTATAAATCAGACCCCAGTGACGCTGCAGGTGCCGGGTCTGAATAGCTCGGTGACTCAAATGGGTGGCCTGCCCACTGAGGTGCTGTGTCTGATGAACATGGTGGCGCCAGAGGAGCTGCTGGATGATGAGGAATACGAGGAGATTGTGGAGGATGTCAGGGACGAGTGCAGCAAGTACGGCCAAGTTAAGAGCATTGAGATACCTCGACCTGTGGACGGCCTGGAGGTGCCCGGGACTGGCAAGGTAGGAACTGCTGCATTTGAGTAAATAATCCAGAATTGGATTCGTATCGAGTTAGATGTCATGCAAAAATAATCTTATGATGTACACTCATTGTTATTGTCTTTTCTTCATTCCTTTGTAGATCTTTGTGGAGTTCATGTCCGTTTTTGACTCCCAGAAGGCCATGCAGGGGCTGACAGGAAGGAAGTTCGCCAACAGGGTGGTGGTGACCAAATACTGCGATCCAGATGCTTATCACCGCCGGGACTTCTGGTAGAGGACGCATGAAGAGAGGAGCGGGTGGGGGGAGGGGGGGAGGGAGGGAACATGTCTTGTCCATTTTCAAATCAGCCCCCTGATTGATTTGGCAGAGCAACGTTTCAGGTAGATCTGAGAGTATTAATCATTTGACAAATGGCTTTGGTGATATCCAATTAATCATTTGAGGTCTATGTGAAATGTCCAGCAGTTAAAACAGATTTTTGGAATTGGAGAAGATTGGGCAGTGTTTCTATTGAGTCCATAACAGAGGGGGCTAGATTTGGGTGGCATGGGTGTAGCTGGGTGGGTGGGGAAGTCAAAAGTTTTTTTGAGAAATGTGTGTAATAATAGGTTTGGGATGGGGTCAATCATTTTTATACTTTGTGAGGCAGAAATGTCATTTTGGGGGGAGGGGGGAACCACACTTTAAGGTTTGTATTTAAATGGAGGCAGCCTGTTTTAAGTACATTAGGAAGAAGTTGCAGAAGGGAACTAACTGGACTTTTCTGAGGGAGAAGATGGATGGAGGAAACAGGAGTGTTTATTTGTGAGAGGAAGATGTGGGGGAGATGGAGAGGAAGATGAGGGCCTTTTTCGTTTCACCATCTAATCTAGATACACAGTAGCTGTAACATCCACGTCCGTTTTGCCACCATCATTAGAACAGTGAGAGGAGAGGCCTCTTATTTTTTTTTTTTTTTTCTGATTTGACTCTTATCATTTCTTTGCGTTCCTTCAATTTTTATCAGACTACTGCCCCCCTCAGGACGATTGTTAGAGAATATGTTGTCTAATTGGATTCTATCTAAATGTCAACTGTAATTGTTACGATACTGTGTGTAGCTTAACTGATTTAAGCTGTAATATCACCTTATATTCAGGCTGCAGAACAACATGAGCTGCAGAAAAGAAAGTTTTCCACTATACCATTTTGAGTTTCTTTTTTCTATTTTCTGTAACTTTTTTCACGCCCATCTTTTGTGCACAGCTTTTAACAGATGAGGTTGTTTCTCACAGCAGTTCAGTCCTGATTTAATTAGAAAATAATACAAAGAAAGATGGGGAGAGAAAAAAAAAAATATTGGTCTTTAATAGTGGATTTGAATCTTCCTTACCAAAAAGCCTTAATGTTCTTACATGTCAATTCGCTGAAGAAATAAATTTGGCTTGCCCCTCTACAATTATGTCAGTATGTTAATAAATGTCACTATCTTGTCCTTTAGCTTTGCATTACTAGTTTTCATCTATCCTTGTTTCCCAGCAGATTTGGGGTGTAAGATGTGTTGGACCCGGTTGCTTTTTGTGTGTGCAACGTCTCACCTCTTTGATAAGACCAAATAAACACATAACTAATACCCTTGACTCATGTTGTACCGTAGGGGGAAACCAAAACCACACAACTTCTCTCTGTTCTGTCAACTTCCAGCATGATTTGTATAAAAGACAAACTAGATCATTTGATTGCAGATGGCTTGTCCACACTAAATAATTCAAACTAATACTGTAATGGCTTATTTGAGACATTTGGGCTCTCTGGAGATGATTTGATAAATATAGCCTGCTTTTATATATATAAATAAGACTTGCTATCAAATACCTAACTAAATTTCAACAAACAAAATTTCACATTTTAGTGTTTACTGATATCATGTTGCTGTTTGGGGATTTTCACAAAATCTAAGGGGTCTGTATGTACTTGCACAAAGTCTGCTTTTCTCTCATCTCCCTCATCTTCTGCCCTTAAATCTCTAAGGACCACATGTTCACACTGTACAGGCCTGAGACTGCTTTTTTTGGTTTGCTAAAGATGGTGCTGAAGAAGGATTGTGTCAGTGATAACTTATATGTTACTCCTTACTTTCTGAAATCTGCTTTCTCAGTGTCACTGTCATTTAATTTCTTTCCTCTCTCTGGAAAACAATGTGATTTCTTAAATGATTTAAAATCCTAAAAACCACATCTAGTTTATAAAAAGCAAAAACAGTCTTTCGTTTGTCAAATTTGTTTTCAAATGTTGATTAAAAACTGAATTTACATGATGTCTTTCTTCTTTATGCTTCTTCTCTTATGCATGCCAGAATCCACCGACCAGGCTGCAGCACACTTTAATTCAACCACTTAGTGATGACATTGATAGTTAATTATGTAGATGGTTCAGACTGGAGCCATGTCCCAACAGTTTCATTCAGTTGATGGCATAATTTATCAAGTCCTGTGCTTAATGATAATGTCCAAACGATGGAGCCATTTCACAGTCACAAGAAGTACTTCATTAGCTTTTTTTTTGGCGGAAATATGTCATCTATATATTATCACACGCCAACATAGTATGGGTGATAATGCTTTACACAACTTCAGAAAAATATTCCTCATAGTATAGTATGTGAAATAAAGTCATCGTATAATATGTCAAAAAGTTGAAAAAAAGTCATAGTACAGTATGTCGGAAAAAAGTGAAAGAAAGTCATGGTATAGTATGTCGAATAACTCATAGTATAGTCTGAAAAAAGTTGAAAAAAGGTCATAGTATAGTATGTCAAAGAAAGTCGCAGTATAGTATGTCAAAAAGTTTTTAAAAAATCATACGTGAAAAAAAGTCATGGTATATGTCGAAAAACTCATAGTATGTCGGAAAAAAAGTGAAGAATAGTCATAGTATATAGTATGTCGATAAAGTCATAGTATAGTATATCGAAATAAGTTGAAAAAAGTCAAAGTATATGTGAAAAAAGTAAAAAAAATAAAAAAAGTAATTGCATACTTTGTTGCAAAAAGTCATAGTAAAGCATGTAGGAAAAAGAAAAAAAAGTAACAAAAAAGTCATAGGTATTGTTTGTCGAAAAAAGGTCGTATTGTAGCATGTCGAAAAAAAGCCGTAAGTCATAATATAGCATCTCGAAAATGTCATAGTATAATATGTCCAAAAAAGTTACAGAAGTAATAGTGTAGTATGTTAAAAAAGTAATAGTATAGTGTATTGAAAAAAGGGCTTAACAAATAAAGAGAACTAACAAAACATGAATTCTGACTTTTACAAATCGGCATCATTATGTAGTTATTTCGGCGTCCCTTTTTGTACGTTTTTTGCAATAAATCACAGTAAAATTGTTTATTATAGACTGAAGACACCTCAGTATTTTCAACCTTCACTGTAGTGAATCGTGGTCAAATGAACCCACATCAGTATCTAAAAGGTTGGTGTTTGCAAACAGAGCACGATTGGTCATTGGAAGTCAATAACGTGTATTTGTTAAGCCTTATGATGTGAATTATTTAGTTTCCACATCATGGAGCATGACTAGCTAACGCTTACAGCCACAAAGGGTTTAGAGTAGAAAAGATAGATGTCACACAGCTGAAAATGTGAACATATTTACATATTAACATATTTACTGACCCGGGTATTCCTCAGGAATGCCTTGCTGTCCTCAGTCAAGTAAACACAGGCATTCCAGGACACAATGTTTATGTTGCCACTCTGCAGTGAAACGAAGGAGATCCACACCTTAGCGGTCAACTCTGTAAAAAATAACTGTGGCAGAACGAAACTGTCTTTGGCGGGTCGCCACAGCCTAAGTAATTGATGTGAAATACTGTATTTTATATCATAGGAGAACACGTTTTAATCTCTTACGATTGTTAAACACAGACCTCATTTCCCTCATCTAACCAAAAACCCAATTTAAAAAAAACATTGACTTTGAGAGAAGGGAGCTGCAAAAATGCTCAACACATTCACATGTTTTAGGACTCATTCCTGAAGCACTCTATTGCATCCTGCCTGCAGCGGTGACTCAGAGAAATGATTTGAAAGCATACAGTGTGGCCTGAAACAAGAGTTAGAACGTTCCTACATTAGGGATCAATCTGAATTTTTAAAATTATATTCAATCTGAAATTGGACACTACAAAACAGGCTACATTTCTGGTGGCACTAATCTCATCCCATAAAAGCAGGGGTTTTTAGTGTTGGACTAATCAGATAGATTTGTAGACCGTCCCTTTTATCTGAAGCATGTTGTCCTCCAAAGATGCTGCCCAGTGTGCAGCGCTTCCCACAATAGGGACAACAGATGATTATTGTTGTTCAGGGAGGTTGGCTATTCACAAGAGAAAATAAATGTTGAGTTACATGTTACATGTAAATGTTGTTTTATCTTCTTAACTTGACAGCCAACTGACCATTGTCCCAAACATCTCACAAGCAGAGGTCAGGTTTTAATCAGTTATACGGTTCCTAACTTACAGAACTCATTCTCTCCTCTGGTTAAAGTTACATTTTACTTAAAGTCATACAAAACACATTTAAAGGATACATTAATCTCTGTGTTATTTATTTTACTTCCCATGTCATGTGCATATATTATCAACAGTGAATTTATGTTTTTTTAAATATCAATAGATTGAGCCAATCAATAAGCTCCTTTCTGGGCTTATTTTCCTCTCCCTCTCCCTGTACATTAATCATTGTTATTTGTCATTTGTTTGATTTTAACCTGTGCAAATAAATGAAATTGGGGCTGCTTGCTATGTCAAAATCCACCACGAAATCAAGTGAAGTTGTATTCATCTAGTATTTCCCTTTATATTTAAATCAATCCACATGAGTACACAGTCTTGGTCAGCAGCAGTACATGTCAAATGCTATGTCCACTTGGAATTGTAACTGTAAAAGTTACAGGACAGCAACAAATCTCTGACAGGAACTAATGTCCTGTGTCAGCTCTATACTGCCCATCTCCATCTGCATCGCTACACCCCACTGCACAAAACCCAGCAGCAGGGCCACTGATGCAACACTCTCTACGCTGTTGTTCCCAGAGGGCACAGATAAAGCAGCAGCTCTCTCGGCCAACAAAAAGCCATATCCACCAGAGGAAACATGTAAAACAGACCCTGCCTCTCTTATAGGTCAGGACACTGCGGTTGCCTAACACCAGACCTATTAACTGTGAGAAGGAGCTCTCTCAGGGCCTGATGCTGCAGTGAAGATTGCAAATACATCTCCCTCTAGTGGTGAATGTAAAACTCTGGTGATGGTCATTGTCATTCTGGGCAATGCCTCCCCATTGATCCTCATTCAGAAAGATAGAACACTGCAGCAGTGGGAGAGTGCAACACTGGAGAACGATGAATTCAGTACTCTGTGTACATATGGCAGTTTGCACTCTGTGTATGGGAGTTAAAAGATTCTTTTGTGGAAACGTTACACAAAAAAGGACTTTGACATAGGAATAACTCTCAAAACACTGGCACAGAGAGATTTCAGGTTTAATGTGAAAAGGGATTTTTTTACAGAAGACATTTTGACAAGCCACAATAGGAAAACGCACAGGTGTAGATGATAAAATTACTAACGGCTGATTTCAATTTAGATGCATTACTTTCAGGGTCCTGGCATTGTGAATGTTGGCTCAATGTCACACTGGGACACTTGAACAGAGCAGAGCTAATGATAATGTTGTTAAAAAAAACCCAACATATTCCATGTTTTTGTTATTGTCAAAAGAGTGTGTCGATACTTTCCCAGACTGTCTGTGGTTCTCTGCCCCGCGCTTGAATTTCCCAAAGAGGAATCTTTAAGTACAGGTCACAAATATATGCTTTTATTCCAAAAATAAAATAAAGCATTTACTTAAACAGCTGGGTGCTTTGCAAACATTATGACTCCATTAAAATTAAGTAAATAGTGGGTTTATTGGGGACTATATTCAGATGCTGATTTGATTTGGTGTACTAGCTAGTATTTAATACACAAGCATCTTACTTATGTGCAATTGACAGAAAATAAACTCGGTGCCCATGTTGTCCAGTGTGACTTAAAGACACATGATTGAATTTGGACAACGATACAGAGCGGATCAATTCATTGATTTGTCTTTTAATGCTTCATGGATTTGTTGACAGTAAGAAAAATACAAGATAGAGAAGAGCAAGACATAAGACTTATGCTCTAATCGGTCAAATACTCTCAACATTACTTTGCAACGTCAGAGTAAGAAATGGTTGCAGCTGTAATGTGCACATGTGTGGTCAGTGTGCGCATGGCTGCATACACGAGAACACATGTGTGCAGTTTAGTGTGCTCAAGCGTAAACCAGTACTGCTGACAGGGCCAGTTGAGTGATGTGGAGACAAGATTTTTCATATCAGCATACTGTAGATTATTGATGGCCTTGGACTGCCTGTGGACACTTTCTATCAATCTCATATGATGGAGGAGCAGAGTTAGGCTGCATAATTAGAAACAAAGTCATTTTTAGGGACAGACACACATATGTGCATTAAAACAGATAGATATACTCTAGATGATCAATTAATCCTGGCTGTCATGTACCCAACATGTTTCATTCTCTCTGCAGAAGTCCATTTGCAAACTGCATGGTGGCTTCAACAGCCATCTCTCCTTGAAAAGGAGCAGGAATTTGACTGTTTTGGACATTGTAGGTGTTTATTTTACCTGCCACAGCCTACAGCCTGTTTCGTCCCTTTTCTCCGATTCTCTCCTGTTCATTTATGTCCTTGACTCACTCTCAGTTTGCATCAACCCCCCTCTCCTACCCTCCCTGAGTGTGGCTGGCCGCTGGGGTTGGCCTCCCTCTCGCTGTGCCACGTATGTTACCTAAACTGTGGAGGATCCAAGCGGAGCTGGGCCAAAAGTAAAGCTTTCCACAGGACCAGACTGAGTCTCTGAAATCTCTCTGGATCTTGTTCGGTGAGGAATGAAATGGAGCTGCACATTGATTTTCTTTTTTAAACCATTTTTAAACCAGTGTAGTACATATCTCAGACATGAGGGTTTCTTTACTTTTTTCTAATCCACCTTTCACCTCAATTTCCCATCTCTCTGTTTTGTCTTGCACTTATGTTTTTCCCTCTCTGCGTCTCCGTTTCCTCTTCACTCTGTGTCTCTGGGTCAGATTTGCACTTACCTCACAGTATATAGTGTTGCTGTAAAACGCCATCCTGGCCCCTCTCATATAAACACAGGCTCCTCCTTCACCCTTACTTAATGTCGTTAACAGGTGGCTGTCTAAAATAGACACACACACACACAAACACACACACAGCAAGGATATCACAGATACAGACATGTTTTTAATCATAATGGCATGGCTGTTATCATGTGACCGGACCCCCTGGCAGCACCTCTGCTCCTTGATTTAATATTCAAACATGTTGAGATTGTCGATGGCGTCTGAGGGGAAAGCAGCAGTGCAAACAAAAAAAATGTAATCATCAACAGTGTTAACGAACCAGACTGCAGCCCCCTCCCCTGTTACACTCACTTTCCATAACCCTCATGTACCTCCCCTTCCCTCTCTCTCTCTCACTAACTCTCCCATCACCACTCTCCCCCTCTATTAAGTTTCAAGCGTCTCTTCCTCCTGAACTGAACAACACACCAAACAGGTCAGACTTACTCTTCTTTTCACCTAGCTAGTTGTTGCTTTTTTATGCCCACATGTCACACCGGTGACTGTGTCTGTCTTTGGTGAAATGTTGGGAGAGACCATTATTTTCCTCTCGTAAAATGCCCCTGTGTGTATAAGCTAATCATCCACTCAGCTGCTGCAGAACTTAAGTCAGTCCATTATAGCTTGGGTTGCATCATCAACCTCTAAGACACGCATTTATACACAGCTTAAGATAATGTTTAAGTATAAAGTGAGCATCCAGTAGAGTAGCCTGGTGTGCTCTGACCCCTCTGATCGTTAATATGGATGTAATTTGATCAAGGTTTGTAACCCTATGACTGCTAACTTGGCTGTCAGCAGCTGCAGTTTTGATATTCTTTATAACAGTTAACGCTGGAGGAGTATTTCATCTCATGGCTGCTATTCTTAACCTTTGGTCCATTAGAGACATTTAATAAAGCTTAGCGCTTAATATTAGACGATTATATTCCTTTACAGTGCTTACTATAAATTAGGATCGGGCAGTAAATTGAAATTATTTATCAACTTTTTGCAAAGTAATATTACTATGATATAATCTTATCATGTTGTTCTGCAAATTTCTGTTGTACAAATAAGTGTCTTCAAGCTAATTGGAGGCCTGTATAAGGATACGTTGGGAATATACTGCAAAACTCACGATAACTAAATATATACAGCATACTGCTCGTTATATTTATATACTGCAAAGTACTGCACACAAAAGAATTGCACTTAGTGGCTTCATGTGGTGCATTGCCTATACAAAACCTCTGATGCTGTCTGCGCAAAACTCTGAATTAAGTGATCCGACAACTGTGTGTGGCCTGCTGCCTTCCTGACTGGCCATGCCTCCTGCCTGCACTATGTGACCTGTTGGACTGCGCAGCAGAGTTAATTACTGCAGCCCCCTCTCTGTCAGAGGGTTCAGGCATGAATTATCACCTCTCATGCACCCTGTGCAGAGCAGGGTCCGTCGCGCCCTGTCACTCACGTTGTTTAAACTGCTTCAAAGGCCCCTTGCTCACAGTTTGGAATAACAGGAACAACTCCATAAGCCCGGACCCACTTAGAGTGAATATGCCATACACCGAAACACACACACACACACACACACAAACACACACACACACACACACACACACACACACACACACACACACACACACACACACACACACACACACACACACACACACACACACACACACAATCACATGCAGTCTCAAAAAGACAGTCATGGCTTCAGATTCCAAGTGTTTGTTGGTACACGTAATGCAGGATGGGACGTATTTGTAGCAACCCATTATCCCCTCAGATCAAAGGGGATCTGTGTCTTAGCCAGAGATAGTGTACCTGTTCTGGGAAGAGCTCTGTTGTCAATCCTCTGGGAAAATAGAAGATGGGTGGTCCAGTCTGACGCTGCGGTTTTATCTCTCACCTTGAACCCAAACCATCCAACTCCACCAGCTCAACAGGCCCAATTGTTTCTTTATCTGAAGCAAAATGTGCCTTTCAGGGAGACGCCATATGGCTAATCTATTGTTGGCTGAGAGCATGTCATATGGCTTTTAAGAAGGGAATACTGTAGATGCTGATAAAGCTCTTGGAAATTAAATATTACGCTGGCGATGAAAGGATTTTGCTCTCGTGAAGCATATGCTGGCTGCTCTTTCATCTTTCTGTTTCCTCTCTCAATTTCAGGGGACTGGACAGAAAAACAGACACTGGTCCTTGCCTCCGTCTCCTCCCATTTCATAATTACCTTACTTCATCCATCCCCTCCCCACTTTGTTGTAGCTCTGTTCATATCTCTTTCTGTCTAATTTCATTGTTCTGGCCACTTATTTTCACTTTACCCTTTGTTCCCCTGACTGCTTTTGCTCAATTTTACCATCCATCACAGGAGAGGTTATAGCTGTGTCTCATCTTTTTTGTTTACTGTTTTTAAAACAAGACTTCCAAACCTGCACCTTCTTCACAAACCTCTCCCCATTTTCTTCCTACTAAACCACCCTTGCATTTTTGCATCTATTATTTGCTCCTGTAACATTTAGCCCAAGTGCCCTGTTCTTTCCTCTGGTCTTCCTTGAGCCTGGCCTTGATATTAGTATGTGGTCCAACTTCTTCGTACAGCAGGATGAGGACGGTCGTGTCGGGGTGGCAGGGGCTGGACAAAGTGGGGGTTTGGGTGGGATAAAAGGTGGAAGGGGACCGAGGAGGACCCACAGGATGAGTGACAGCCAGGAGGGAAAGATCAAGCTGGCCTTATTTGTGTCTATCATTGGAGTGACCCTGACAGTGTTGGGCATGGGGACAGAGTTTTGGGTGGAGCTGGCCCAACCAAAGAATTTCAGCGGCAACCAGACCTGCCAGATGGCCCATTACGGGCTGTGGAAGGGCTGCATCCACACCCTATGGGTGGCCGACATAGACCCAGAGAGGACGAGCTGTGGCCCTGCTGAACTACCTGGAGGTGAGATCTCTTACTCGAGTGTTTGTGTGTCTGTATGAGTTTGTGTTCTTCTGTCTGTCTGTCTGTCTGTCTGTGCTGTCTAGAAGGTGAGCAGGTGAGGTTTCTGGAGGGCATGTCTGTTTTTTTTCTCCGACTGTCTGCTCATGTATGCTTCCCTGCAATCTGAATTGCCCGGCCATGCAAGTCTACCTTGAGGCGGCCTCCGCTGTACAGAACGTGCCTCAGTATGAAAGTGAATTAATAGAAAAGGGTCAAAGGATGTTTCTGAAAGGTAGCAAGTCGTTGACATCATTGAGGAAAAAACGTGTACTCTTAATACTCACGATTTTTCTTTGCCGTCACTGTGAAAACAGAGGGAGCAGGCATAACTAATATAATGTATGCCCTCTGGGAATACGCTTACATCGGAAGGTCTTTTATCTGAGCCCATAAGGGACTGAGGAAATCTATGCCAACACTATTTCTGAGCAACATAGTCATGATTTTTGATAAACATTTAAAGTCATTTCTCCCTGTATATACATGCACATCAACTGTAATCTTGTAAAGGGGTGGAGAAAGAATAGTTGTGTATGTTAAACAGCCTGCATACATATGTATCTAGGTCATCCTACAGATAATGTGCAAATTGAGTCATTAAAGAAATACGATGCGTGGAAACAGAGCACCAGCAGGACCACAGTAAAGCTATTCTCAATTCTATTGCTATTGTAACAACACAAAGCAGCATGCAGGTACTTTTAGCATTATATGATTTAATCTTTGTGATTCATAACATTGTCAGTGAAATGAGGCATCGATTTTAAGTTTTTCCCTTGACTGGGTACCTAATCATCTCCTGTTGTACACACAGTACAAACAGCCATGTTTAGAGTTGTGACAGCTCCTTTCTAAAAGCACTTTATTCAACTTGACCATGGTTAGGTTCACCAGAGGGTGTTGATTATCTCCACAGTGACCTACTTCTGTCTGAAAAGCGAGTCTGGAGATGGAGAGGGGCAGGTATTGGGAGAAGTGAGATAGAGCTAGGCAAGGCAGGCTTTACAAGGTTCTGCTCTTGGAATCATAGTCCATCTCAGGGAATCTTCTGAGACAGAGAAACAAAAAAATCATCTCCTCATCCAGCAGACATACAGGTAGATCACATATAAACATAAACACTATTCACATGCATCACCTTGAATGATGTGTGACAAGATTGTTTTTCCATTCAAATGTCAAGGGCTAATTCATCTTACCAGTCGACATGTCCTTCATCTCTGGTTGCTAGTAGATATATATGTGTCTCTCTGAGATGGTCTTTTGGTGCGCTAGAGCAGCCAGTATGCTTCTGACAGTCTTTCCCACACATCCTAACACTGTTGGCCCACGCCGCCCGGCGCAGATGGCCGTGGGCTCGTCATGTTTGGAGGAAAACAACTGTTTTTGCCATCTCCGCTTCTCTGTTTCACATCGCTATTTACATGCCTTTGGCTCCCGTCCCGAGAAAAGTGCGGCCCTGCTGATGCCGTGCCTGTCATCTCAAAAACGGCAATCCGTCTTCGCTGCCTGCTGGAGAGGGAGACATGACAGCTCAATAATTACAGCCTCAGCAGGGGAAGCAAGAGCAAAGGCAGTTGACTGTGATAGCATAATGTGTTAAAAAAATCAGTAAGCTGATAAATGGTGTGTCTGCTTCAGTAAAAATGTTTGCAAATGTGCTCAGACACAAACATATTTGTGTGTGAAAGAAATGTGTGACTGTGAGTGTGTGTTTGTTCACAAGCATGTGGTCATCTTGGACCACATAATATTCAGTGGGTGAAAGTCATCACTATGCGCTTGTGAAGCCAAGTGGAATCTGACTACTTCACAGTTTTTGTCTAAATATAGAGAGGGGGAAACGAGGAAGAGGGACAGACAGGGACTGAGGGAGAGTGTATGTCTAATGCAGTATTAACCAACCCCTCTGTGTTTCCTCCCCCTCTTGACATCTCCTGCTCCCCTCACCTCCTTCTCCATCTGTGGCTCCCCTCTCTTTTCCCCTTCACTCACCACCCCTTCCATCTGCCCCCAAACTCACTCCTCCTTTTACCCGCTATCGCATCCTTTGAGCCTCTATCCATATTTCCTGCATCCCCTTCATCATTCGCTCATCCCACATATCCCCTTCCCCTCAGTCTCTCTTCTTCTTGAACAGCCACGCCTCCCCCTTTCTGTCCTCCATCTGCCCCTTCTCTCTGTCTACCTCACTTTCTCCCCTCTGCCATCCACCTACTTTGCTGTTTTTCACCCTCTCTGGCCGTACCATATGTGCAGTGCTGGGCAGTGTGTGTGTGTGTGTGTGTGTGTGTGTGTGTGTGTGTGTGTGTGTGTGTGTGTGTGTGTGTGTGTGTGTGTGTGTGTGTGTGTGTGTGTAGCGGTGTGTGTAGCGGTGTGTGTAGCAGTGTGTGTGTCTCTGGGTTTTCCAGCTAATGCTCGACACTTGGATATAAATAGGAATGATGCCTAGAAGGACAGAGTGCATGGATGCATAGGAGGCACATAACAGAAGACCAGCAGCTATCCATAGGCGTGTGTGTGTGTGTGTGTGTGTGTGTGTGTGTGTGTGTGTGTGTGTGTGTGTGTGTGTGTGTGTGTGTGTGTGTGTGTGTGTGTGTGTGTGTGTGTGTGTGTTTGTGTGTTGGTGATCTCTTTGTGTGATATTTTTATTTACCCACAGAAACCAACTGCACCTACTTCAAATTCTTCACCTCTGGGGAGAATGCAGTCATATTCAAGAAGACAACTAACAAGAGTGAGACATTTTACTTCCTCCCTGAAATTTTCTGTTACACATGCAGATGTACACCAACAGTTGCATTGCAGCGACTATCAATAAAGACATTCGCTGGGGTACTCAGAGGACCATGCCGGTGGTTTTTGCATGTTTCAGCCCATTAACTTCTGCTGCCACCCATTTTGCAAAGCAAACCATAAGCTATCAGACTGATTAATGTGTTTACCTTACTGTCCAGGCAGCTAATGGTTTCACTGCAGTTTGAAGATCAGCTGGCAGAGATATGATACTTACATCACATTGAGCATAAAGTCAACTTTAGCTTTTGGTCAAACGTTTTGAGCAGGGACTGTTTTGATGCATACAAGGAACATCAGATATTTATTATATTAGAGCTGTGAGAACAAATTGTAATCACAAGGTGTGTTGTTTGCGTATTCAAACCAGAAGACATACACTAAGCAAACAAACCATGTGGATAACGGGACGTTGTCCGTCTTTTGTTTGGTCAATCAACATGGTCCAAACTTGAAAAATCTGAACAACTACTGGATGGAATGCCTTGAAAGTTTTTACAGATATTTTGCGTCCTACATGATGTAACCTGATGACCTTGGTGATTAACTGACTATTCCTCTTTTCAGCAGGAGGCTGACATGTGGTTTTGAGTGAAATATCTTTTTGTCAGATTGTCATGATATTTGGTACAGACATTCTTGTCCCCTGAGGAGGGATCAGTTTGATCACTTTAAGAGATTACTTTAATATTAATATTTTAATATTTCATATAGCGCCATCATCAGTAATTAGAAATCAATACTTTGGTGTGTGACCAAATACCTGCAAAATTGACATACCCATCATTACTTTGTATTTAGTTATAATGTTTTTATGCTAACATGCAAAAATAAGATGGTTTACATCGTGAACATTATACCTATATAACCTTTGTCATTGTGAGCATGTTAGCATGTTAGCATGTGTCCGTGTGTGTGCCTAAATACAGCCTCACCGAGCCACTAGCATGACGTTAGACTCTTCAGTCTTGCTATCTGAAAGCGGTTCGTAAAAATGCCAGGAAAGAAAGACTCTGTGGTGCCAACTGCATTAACAAAATGTGTTCAGTGATAATTGTTTCATGTCAAGCAAGATTTAAGTCTCTGCAGATTCATTCAAAAATCTTAAGGGCTCACACTTTTATCAATCAATTGCTGCCATGGATGATAAGAAAGCTGTAAAATGTAGCTGGGGAAAAACAAAACAGCTGTCCTTTTGTGTCGCTTTCATTTTGATCTATCTCACGTCCTTTTTGGCATCTTCTCCCTCCCAAAAACAAAAACATTCCTAAAGCTGGTATCTGCTGTGTTTTGATTAATACAATAATAATAATAATAATAATAATAATAATAATAATAATAATAATAATAATAATAATAATAATATATGCGTTGTTGAGTTTAAAAAAACACAAAACTGGCACTGGCTGATCAGCTTTTTAGGTTGCACCTGTTCAGGTTTGCAATGCCAACAAAACTGTTTTAAATAGAGCCAGTTTGGAAGTGGCACAATTCACACCGTGTTTATATTTTCATAACCAAAGCTAATCTATAAACCCAGTAGAATCAAACTTTGTGAGGTGTTGTATTATTTCACTTCACAATACATCTGCCATCTTTCTTTTTTCTCTTTTCATTTCTTTCGACTCTCCTTCACAGAGCTGAATCTAGCAGCAGCTATCTTGGCCCTTTTGAGTTTGACCATGATGGTAATGGGCTCCATCTGTATCGCCATGTCCCTCAACAAAGGAGTAGCCTTCTTTCTCAAGCCAGCCTCCTTCTGTTTCATCCTATCAGGTGGGACCTCACGGTGCTATGTTACCTATAACATTCAAGTGTGGCAAAATCCCTAACTGACTGATATTTGGAAAGATGATAATCTGATTTCTAAACAGTTGTCTGCTCTGTGTGCAGGTGTACTGGTCCTTCTCTCTATCCTGATATTCCACCAGTCTGTGCTGTCCTTGCTGTCCAGTGACCACACCATACCTCTACACCATGAGCTGTCCTGGTCTGTGGCCTGTGTGGGCTCAGCGGGAGCCATCCTTATTTTTGGAGGTTGCCTCTTTATTATCCTCTCCCTTCCTTTCAGCCCCTGGCAGAAATGTTGGCCAGACAAGAATAGCGCCACCTAGCACTTTAAATGAAAATCAACTTTACATACAGTATTCTTGATTTCTTGTTTGAAAGCTAGTGGAAATGTCCATTTCCTAGAGGATTCCCATTTCAAAGAAGTCATACAAAGTCTTAATCAAAGGTATGAGGAGAAGTCAGCAACACATTAGTGAGGGAATGTGTTTCAGTTTTTTTTTTTGTGGGGCTACTGCTGACTGTTTAATTTTTAGTTCTGTGTTGTGTTTACTTATGAAAGTGTCACAAATAGGATTGTTAGCCTGCCTAAAGCTGTACATCCACTCATAAACCTAGTCTTTCTGCTAGCATAAGGAGAGTAAATAAAAAATCTATAAAAGCTCAGACACTTATCTTTTTAAAACGTTTAAAACGTCTGTTTAATATGGAAGCCAATTTCTGCTAAGAAATTAAAAAACATGAAAAGCTAGCAACAAGTACTTTAAATTAAATTACAAAATGTGTCGTTTGTCCAAATCATTTAGAAAGATAGAAGTGTCTTCTGATCTGACTCGAGCCAAAGTTATAATTTCAGGACACATGAGTACGAGTACAAGGGTCTTCTAGGGTCCTCAGAGGGTGTACACTAAGGACTAAGGACTTCCACACAGAGCCAAAAATACAAAATTATGAGACTATAAATCAAAAGTTTGACGAAGCGCCATCAGAATGTATCACCATCAGCATATCAACATATACTATGTTTGTGATAATGCTAACAATCAGTAGGGAGGAGGTCCTGATTACTGAGAGAGAAGTTACATGACACTTGTATAAAAAAGGCAATGAGTATCCTCAATATTAGAAATAGGTACTATGAAGCTTTCTAACCATTAATATTTGATTATCAAAGAGGCTTCATGTCATTATTTATTACATATGTGTGTTTTGCAACTATTGGGTGAATGCTGCTTCAGTATGAATGCATGTTGAATAAAATCAACAGTGAGAAGTGATTAAAATACCATTTTGTATATCAGAGAATTGTATGGACTCAATTTATAAGCTCAACTTTGTACATAAACTGAATGACTGTGTTTATATTGTGTGAATGGTCACTATTAGTATTGCTGTCTACAATGACATTTGCAATATGTATGCAGTAAATTCACTTTAGTTTTGTCATAGGATGCTCACCTTGTCTCTCTAGCAGGAAATGCAATTTTACAAAATATATGCTCATTTCTACTCATATGTATGTACAGTATGTGGCATCAGTTTTGCTCATCATTAAAGGGATTTGACATGAAATAATTGCATCCTTTTGTTGCTGACATGGCAGCCTGTCTGCTCTCAAACATGACATTCACCCATTTCACCTCTTGACAGTCTGACTCCTAACCTCTCTGCCAAAGATCCACCTCGCCCAAACCCGCTCCTCTATATTTAGGCCGGAGCTCATCGTAATGCATTTCACTGCAGAGGTTGGGAAACCTAATCCTTGAATTTCAACTATGTAACCCACACTCTACCCTGTCCTCGTAGCTCTGTGCCCCCCCACCCTCCCCTTCTCCACCCCTGACCTCACTGCGTCACTTTCCCTGTTGTCTCCGGGCGAGCCTGTTGGTCAATAATCCTCCACCCAGCCTCCACCTAACCCCTCTGCCCTACAAACACACAAGGACAAGGGAACGCTCAGATCATAGATGTCCCAATAACTACTCTAGCACCCGGCCTGCTGGGAAATGAGTGGCACCTGCCCACATATGCTTATAACTCTCAGTGGGCAGAAACCGAATCCTAATGACACACTATCCTGGTTGTATATTTAGCTGTTAATAGTTCTACTGAGACTGTGTGACATGTAGCACACAACCACTACGGTAGCTGCATGTTTTTACATAAAAATGGGCTTCCTATGTGTAAAAATATAAATGTCCATATACCTTAAGCTGTACAAGGAATGAAGCCTGTGTAGTAGAAGTCCTGGCATCCTCTCATCCTTCCCCCTTTAATTTCAGCTGCATCACTGGGACTAAAACTAGACTGCAGGTATTATTATAGCAGGGGAAGGCACTCAAGATAACAAGTTCTCAGTCTCCAGGAGCACAAGGAATCTCCGGCCCCTAATGCATCGGAAGTATCATCTCTTGTCTCTAAAGATTTCCACTTTCCTCTCTAACAGTGATAAACCCTCTTAGGTCAAGCAAAATCTGCCCAGTGGACCTGATGGGAACAAAGCAGACTTTTGCAGTACTTTATAATTGTTCATTCAAAAACATGCATGAGGTACCAGATGGGCCCATGAGGAAAAAAGTGATATGCTCAGGTAGGGAGGTGGGAACAGAAAAGTACACTGAATGAACTTTTTCATTATCCTATTCGATAAATACCGCCCATCTGGTGCTACCCATATATTTGCAAATATTATGAGTCTCATGTCTGACAGCGAAGGTCGAAGTCATTTTAGGATCACCGCACACCAAAGATTGGCTGAAAGACCTTGAGTAACTACTAAGAGCAGTGTTTGCTTACTAATGCAGAACAACGTGTGCGTGCCCAGTGATTGGAAGTAACTTAAGTACTTTTTTCAGTTTAAGATTTTACACAAACAAAACACATGATCAGTTTATAATGTATGATGCATTTTTCTAGAGTACGTTTACCAACAATCTATAGAGCAGTTAAAATTGGCTTCACCTGGCAAAGCTAAAGCATTCAAATTAATTTAGTTAATGCATTAATAAAAGGAATTTTAATTTGATTCATTAGAATATTCAGTTGCTGATACTTCTTTACTTTTACTTAAAGATCCCCCTTCAGGTGTGGTTTAAGACATTCTTTCATTAAGAATATATTAAAATTACATCTACTTTTCATTGGAAATATTGTTTATTTCAAATATTTAACTACTGGACACAGTGTTTGCTTCTTCACTGTAAAGTCTATTCTCAGTGCACTGGAGGTTTCAAGTGTCCACATCACACTCGATCAAGTTACATTTTGAACCACAATTGGCTACCAAAGAGATGTTACAAAATCTTGCTTCTACGTACATGTCCTAATCTCAGATTTAAGTTGAGCACAGAGATATTTTCAGCAAATGAATGTGAAAACAGACTGCTAGTGTCAAACAGCACACATACATCATTCTGTACAGGGAAGATCAAACATCCTAGTAGAATAAAAAAATTGCAAAATATATATTTTTAAGTGGAGGGGCGACTTGAAGTATTTTCAATGCAGGACTTCAACTGATAATGAATTATTTTAAAAGTGTGCTATTGCTACTTTAGCTTGAAATAACTCATAACATAATTCAGAACATTTCTATTGAATCCCCATGGCTCTCAACATGGCGATCGCTGAGCTAGCGGCTCGCAGCTAACGGTGGAAACTGTGCTAACACAGAGCAATTGTGAACGCACTGTTTCTGTCTACCTGATGAATCTAACTCAATACTAACTCAAAACACAGGTATATGCTCACTCTATTTAAGAAGAGACCCCACTCTTCTTTCATAGCAGAAAAGAAACAAAAGACAGCAGTCTGTGAATATGTCTGTTATTGTTTTTTTATAAACTTCGTGCAATACAGTGTTTAAGTTTATCACACATTTAGATAAACCATAATCATTTGTCTAGATATATCTATTCTCAACTACATACTATTCATATTGCCCACATAAATGCTATCTGTGTGCAGTTTTTATCACATTATTCTTTTTCTGAAATGAAATCAAAGAAATGAAAATGTATAGAATCTGGAAGCGTCTGGTTTGTTTTGTTTTGTTTCTTCATTATATCATGTAGCGTTGTGTCCATGGTTTCAACCCGGATCTGCAGTCAGTCAGGACAGTTTAGAAGAAGGGGGGCGGGTGGGAGGGTGTTTACATGTGTTTACATTCTTGACATAAACAGATCAGGTCAGGAGTCAGCGCTCAAACGGAAAGCACAGTGAAAAGAATCATGTAGAGGTTTAGGGGGTCCTCCCTGTGGTGAATCTGCTGTAGGTCATGTGATAAAGTTGAGGAACACTGATCATGTGACCAAATATGGGCGGGCAGGGGGGAGCAAGTATGGCAGCGCGGGGTTGGTGGATGAAACCACCCAACAAGAGTCCAGGGAGGGCACCGGGAACAAAACAGCCCAAAATGCATACCTAGTTTGAACAGTGGTCCCGAAAAAACGTATCTATAGACTTTACAAATATATGTATGCCTAAATTACAATGTACATGTATCTTTTCAAAAGTTTTTTCTCAATAGTTTTTTTTTCAAACCCTCTCAACCCACATATACATATTGTCTTTTTTTTGCCATTGAAAATGATGAGTTGCATGTCTCACTTTGGGACTCTTTATAGAAAAAAATCATAGTTTTTTTTGTTTTTCTGCTCAGGCAGTAACCTTTACCTGAATCTGTACAAATGTATTATTCTATGTCTCTTTTTTCTGCTTCCTCCAGTCAGAGGTTTCTGTTAATGCCCAAGAACAAACATCTTCAACACGACTATAGCTACAAGTACTACTGTTAACACTGATTAGAATGGAAATAAGACAAACAGAGGCCCATAGAAAACTCAGACTTATAAGAACAATGAAGTTGGTCAGTTGCCTCAGTCACTCACATTATTGTTGCATTTCTGTCAGTATCAATATTGGAAGACAATTTACAAGTAGTCAAATCTGACTTCATGTTATAAATGAAAATTATATAATATGGGGGTTAAAAAAAATACAGGCCCTCATTCTCCCACATATTGTGCACACTCATGCTTGACACTTTGACACAGTTACACACAGCTCACTGAGAGTCCCAGTGGCTCTGCATGGAAGAAATTCACAGTAAAAGTCGTAGAGATCTAAAATTAGAGTGAACGTAACATGAAAATTACAATTTTCATTCCAAACTATGGTGTTTGCAAATACGGCTGACCTGTAATAACGCTAAGAATAATCACAACAACAATTTTACATTAAAGATGATCTGGTTAATTAGCGGTAATATTGCACAACAAAAAAAATGTGAAACATTTTTTTATAGTAGCCCAAGGTTAATTGTGTTTGATCATTAACAAAATAAATCATTTCTAGCACGTTAAAATATCAAAATAGTTTTATTGTGAAAGTTCATTGTTGTTGTTATTATCACTCTGTTATTACTCATCTTCTTTTTGTTCTCAGTGAGATTGAGCAGACTAAATAACAGTGAACATGGAGGGAGAGGTTTAGCATTTCACCTGTCTGCCTGTCTTTCTATCTGTTTCCTGTTGAGCCACACAAACACAGTGCTCCTCTCTATCTTCCCTCTTTCATCACTACCTATCCTCCTTCTCTCCCTTTCTTCTCGCCCTCTGACACCCTCTCTCTACACAGGCGTTGTCTTCCTATTGAGGGTGTTAGAGTTGCTCTCCCTATCCCCCTTCAGCCTGTCCAGAGTCCCCATCCCTCGCTCCCTGTCTACTGTGGACGAGGTGAAGGGTGGAGGGCCGGAGCCCACCGAGTTGGGCATCGGCGCGTTTGAGTTGGAAGAATTGGAAGGGTTGTGGGACTTAAGCGATGGAAGTGTACCACTCATCATCACCCCCCCTCCACCTCCATCCTTTGGGAAGCAGTTGTGGAGCTGGTAGAGCGTGGCCCTGTCCACCGTTCCATACATGGGCGGCAAACCCCCCAGTTTGGGGTCACGGGACAACGTGTAGAGAGAGATGTCGCCTCCAGCCAGGGCCGTGTGGGAGCGAGAGTGGGGGTTCGGTAAAGTGGATACTGAAATGGGGCCCTGGGAAAGCAGCGCAGAGGGGGGCAGGCCGAAGTTCTTGCCCCCACCTCCCCCTACAGGTGAGGGGTCTCGGGAGCGGGAGGGGTCGGTGGAGCGGGACGAAGAGCGGGAGCGGCGCCGGAAGCGGTAGCTGGGCAGGCGGAGCATGGCGTGCGTGGTGCTCTTGAAAATGTCGGTGCGTGAGCGGCAGCGCAGCTCCTTGTTCTTCTCGATGTAGATGTTAACAGCCAGCACCCCCACCATCTCGGCCATGATGAAGGAAAGACCCCCAAAGTAAAAGGACCAACCGTAGGAGTACTGCCACTTCTTATCCTCGTCCTTCTTAGGGGAGATGTCCCCCAGTGCGGCCGAGATGTACACAATCACACCAATTATGTTACTCAGACCTGAGGGAGCACAAAAATATGGTATTTACAAAAGAGCTAAATAAGCTCAGACAGACTTACCTACAGTACTAATAAACACATTTGTTTGAGATGATGATTCATGACATTCTCAATAAAGAAAACTGGCAAGATGAAGGTTGAACGTAAACACCTCTATTAAACTGGCAGAATAGTCTAAACACAACTAGACACAAACAAAGCATGAAAACTGTTTGGGCCAGTAATATATACACTCACACAAGCAGTCACACACATATAAGCACATATTACTCTTAAGTTACCTGCAGCCACAAAGAGAATTCCTGCCCCCAGGATGATGTTTCTTTTGCTCTTATAGAAACGACTAGCAGCGATGCAAACCCCTCCCATCAGCAGCAGGATTGCACTGAGGATCGGGAAGATGTTGGAAGCCCTGACAACCCCTAAAGAGAGGAGAAAATAATGGTGAACAGCAAAAACTAGAAAAGAGGGTAACGATATGTATAATGAAATGGGACTTCTGTGAGAATATCTGTCTTACAGATATAAAAGATGATAGATTTGTATGACATCAGACCCTGTTTTTGATAGTATTTGTTGTTATCATTTTTTGTCCTATGGATATTAGTTAACCTTTAAGGATTCACTCGGCAAAACACAAGCTTCTATTGTGAAGAAGTCATAGGAAACACAATGTATTTGTCTACAAAACAAGACAGTAATGTTGCAGTATCCCTGAAACAGCAGATGCTCAACAAGTGTTAGCTGTAGTATTAAAGTAGTTAAATACAAGTTTGAGAGTTTTTCTATTACGTCTCACGTGGTTCTCAACTTGGCGACGGCTCGCATCTAGCTATGCAAACAGCGCTAACAGTGCCATCTATGGCAATAGTACTGACAGAGCTAACAGATTTGACCTAAGGGAGAACTGGAGGGCTATACGCTTCTGCAACGATGTAGGGTCAGAACAGCATTATCAGCTGTAACAGCTGTATGAGTGCAGTGCAGAGTGGTGACAGTGAGCTAATCAGTGGGGCACGCTAACATGCACTAAAAGCTTTTGCGGCAGGCTTGGCTATGTCAACAAAGCAGTCGGATTGCAACAGACATTCTCTGCTCAGGTAGACATTACTCCACCGGAACTTTGCATAGCAAATAGTTGTTTGCTGCTATATTCTGAGTCTATGCTCTGAGTCACATATGATGCACCTTTAAAGTGCACTTGCCGGTAACCATGGTTGTCAACAAATCAACTGGGAATTTCACCATTTACAACTTTAATAACTGGTGCTGTACTCCAAGTTGAGTATAACAACCACAAAAAGTGTTAACTTACACCACGTAACCCAGGTTTGGCCAATACAAGGAGGATGTAGAATAACAGTCATAGGGAAAATAATAATGGTTAAATCTGCTCCATTAAAAACAATACTCAGTGAGGAAATTAATTACTCAGTCCTGGAGACACGATTGACTCAAACCCTTCCCATGTGGCCTTTAAGTTCTTTCAGCAGGTCTGCCAACCACACATACACACACACACATGCACGCGTACGCACATGCACAGGCACACACACACACACACACACACACACACACACACACACACACACACACACACACACACACACACACACACACACACACACACACACACACACACACACACACACACACACACACACACACACACACACACACACACACACATTAACACTCCTTTCTAGGACAACTAGGCCATGGGAGAGGAAATGCCACCTAAATGCCAGCAAAATGCCTCTGCAACATTGTAAACAGAACACAAGCTTTTCTTTATGTATGAACAGGCGCACATGTAACATATCATGGAGCAGAAAGATATCACTGCAGGGCACTGAGTACAAACTAGGACACACCATCTCCCCTGACTTTCGGTACACAATGTCACATGTTTATTTTTGCAAAGATAATCTTCTGAGGAATGAGCAATAACAAAACCAAGTTGACAAGATAATGGAATATTATTTTACACTATTACATTTACACCCTTTTCCTCTTCTCTCTTATTTATAACCAGAGTTCTCTCTCATTCATTTATCATCCATGCCTAGTAGTGCTGGTATTGACTTACGTAGAACGTACTCTGCCCCATCATGGTCAAAGTCTGCATCTTCTGGGAAGTGGTTGATCTGAGAACACACTCCTCTCTTTACTCCTGAGATATGAGAGGAGAAACAGGGGTGACCAGACACAACAAGAGACAGGTACTCATAACTGTAACCTTAAGAAAAGTCAACAGCAAATAGTCTCCTGAGGAAAAAACTGACTCGCGATTCAACAGTTATAGCTTTGTTAGGAAATCTCTATTTTGAATCCAATGTGCCGGATTATAAACCTCAACATAATAACAAGAACATCAAAAATTCTAAATCGAAGTTAGTAACATCTCATACATCACACACATAAATACATACAAGTATGCAGACACACAGGCAGACAGATAAGTACCCGTTGGGGTCTTGCATGTAGACAGACAGACGAAACGGAGGGATGCACGCATGATGATGACAGCACACCACTGTTGCTGATGGATGGATTGTTAGAAAGATGTATGGAAGTGATGGAATGAGGAGACACAGACGGAAGGAGAGACGGACAGATGTGGGATGAGCTGGTCTCTTTCTCACAGCTCTTATATTTCCACAGGTTGCTCTGTAAAGAAACGGAGAT
This sequence comes from Anoplopoma fimbria, assembly GCF_027596085.1. Taxonomy (NCBI): domain Eukaryota; kingdom Metazoa; phylum Chordata; class Actinopteri; order Perciformes; family Anoplopomatidae; genus Anoplopoma; species Anoplopoma fimbria. The sequence goes on along the minus strand of NC_072468.1, from coordinate 17,196,820 downwards.
ACATCAGTTGAGCGACACCAATCAGTGTTATCATTCTAAGACAAACTGTTTCAGGTGGCGATTGTTCATTTTTTTTGGACATGATATGCATTTTGACAAAAGACTGGTTCCAATGTTGTACACTCATCTGTTGCCCTCGTTCTTTTGACATAATGTGCAATATCATGGACATAATCATGGATAACCATTAACACTTACCTTCAGATTTTGTATTGTACATACATGTAGCTATTTGCCACTTCTCATACATATCTATGATCCTTTCGTTAACATGTTTACATTTTTAGCATTGGGTATAGTAAGAATTTGCACCATATTGATATTTTATATTCAAACTCAATGTATTTGCATCCTCTCCTACTTTCTACTACAACTACTGCACAACAATTTCCTTCGTGATGAAGAAAGCTCTGTCTTATCTCATCTTATCTTGGTGTGTTTATCTTTATCAGTGGAGGGGCACTTCTAACCCAAAGGGTACTGGTTGTGCAGGGTTCTGCAGTTGCCAGGGGGAACCGGTTAGCTTTTGAATTGCTCAACTAATTTGAAAAACAACAAAATGAAGGCTTTATAAGATAATTAATTAAGTCAAAAATATAAATAAAACAATTCACACATTGAGTCAGCTTTAACACATGAACAAAGTGTGTGAAAAGCAAGCCAGTGAGCAAAAAAGTAAAAACTGTTAGCTGCAAGTATTAGGAAAAAGCTTGAAAGTTATTTAAAGCAATGTATGAGGATTGAAATAGTTGGATGGAATAAACAGAAAAGTGGTCGAGCCTCTACCACTCCAAGAGATACACATATTAACCCCACCAAACTGACCTCAACAATAAGAGTTCATTTTATGTATATATTTTGCAATATCTATTTTTATGTAATGAATAGTATTAGATAATATCCAGTTAATAAAAAGTCTGTGAACTAATTTATGACCTGATGCTTGGCGTCGATGAAGGTGTACCTGAGTCCAGCTGACAGAGCTGTGGGGAAGGTTAAATACATGCTATGAATAGAAAATCCGACAAATAAAAGAAAGTAATGACTGACAGGTAATTCTGTGCAACACCACCTTCAGTAAACCTGCAGAAGGGCAGGAGAGGAGGACATGACACATCTATATCTACAGCATAATGTGCCACCCACCCACAGCCATAAATCTTTTAGCCCTAGCATGTCCTGCATTTCCACTCCAGCTACACCTCACTGCATCGCTGCTCAACTACTGAGCATCTATCTTGGCTGAATACTCCAAAGACATCAAGGATACTTGACCTCTAAGCCATGCCAAGATACTGTCAGCTTTACTGCACCACAATGTGAGAGAAAAGACTGAAAGAGAGGAAACTACATGGAGGGGAAGAGGAGGAGAAACCGGTGAAAGATTAAATTTAATGTTTGGGGGAGTGAGACAGAGGGATAGCAAGTGGAGAAACTGAAAGAGTCAGGCATCGGAGGGAGTGGGTGGGGGTGCACTGCAGCAGTGCTGCAAGGGCTAGAGCTTATCTCTAATTGGCTGCTTTGCTATCAGGAAGCTTAGAGATGAGGACAAATTAGCTTTGTACAATGACCAAGCCCAGGATGGGCTGGGGATGCTTTATGAGGAGAGCCAAGAGGTTTTCCTGGAGACAGAAGTCTGCAGCAAAGGCACAGATTGGTAACTCTCACCACCCCTTCGGCTGTAGCTATTTCACTGTTAGCTCCATCCCAGCCTTTACTGTTGGGTGTCAGCCAGGCAGTGTAATGTATAATGAATTAGCAGCTTGTGTTGATGACCACTTGGAGTGAGAAGTCGATGGGCGTCAGGGTAAACACAGGCCTTTTGTTTCAACACTTGAATTAAATAACGGCAGCCTGAACCAAACACAATGATTAATGGATTATTTTGAGAAAGGGTTACGCTTCAGTATCATGTAATTATACTGCAATTATGTAAAATTGTTTTTTTGTCACTATGGTACGGTCTACCAAGTACAAATAGAATGTGTATATGTTGATGCTAGTAATGATTACTAATATTACAGCGATGCTGCAGATTCCCAAACAATATGTTCTAAGGTCATGCGAAAGGCAGACACCGCTGAACATGTTTACACTGCTTCCCGCTTTGCAACGCAGGAAATAAAGAAATAAAACCAGCAACACGAGTACTGACGAAAAATATGTTTCCACTTAAAAGCTTTGACATGGCCAAGATATTTTCACTCTGCTGTAATGAGTTCAGTTCACTTGGATCCATCACTACCTCCGGTGTCCAGCGCCACCCACTCGATTTTGGCGAGTCAAATTGTCAAATCACAGCAGAGGCAGAAAGACAAGAGTTTGTGATTACAACAAATTCCAAATACAGAAATCTCTACACTAATGTGTGCTCAGTAAGAATCATTCTGCAGGAACAATTGGCACATATTACCCATCCCCTTTACTTGACATAGAGAAATAAGACTAGAAATAATATATTTAGAATAGTTTGACATTTTGGGAAAAACGCTTATTTACTTTCTTGCAGAGAGTGAGAAGTGAAGATTGATACCACCTTCTTGTCTGTACTGAGTTATGTAAGTCCCACTCTTCTGGCAAGACCCGCCCTGTGCAGCATTTAAGCACTAGGATTGGTCAAGAGTCCCTGCTCTTAAATGGTACTGGTGACCTGATTTGTTCAGGTCCTACGTCTTATCCAATGGGCTATCCTGACCCAAACTGAGGTTTATGCCTAACCTTAACCAATTGTCTCCGCTAAACCAGCCACGCAGGCCGGGTCTTGCCGGGTAACTAGTGGGATTTGTAAAAACGCATCTGTACTGTAAATAGGAAGCTACATCTAGCAGCCAGTTAGCTTGGATTATCTCAAAAACTGCAAACATGGCTCTGACAATTTTTCATTTTAGGAATTGCTGTTTTTTAGGATTCAGTTTTTGTACAGATTTAATAAACAAAAACAGCTAAGCTAACTGGCTGCTGGATTTAGCTTTTTATGTGTTGTATCCATCATCTCATCTAACTTTCAGAAAGAAAGCAAATAAGCGCATTTCACAAAATAATTCTTCCATCTACAGTTGACCCAACTTTATTTTCCATGTTCACAAGTCATGTAAGTAAGACGGTCAAGTCTGACTACATTTGGATCTACATTAAATGCTTTATGGCCGGAAAGTAACCTGGGCTGTTCTTTCATACGTTAGTTTTCTCTGCACCCTTTTCACTGAAATCAACAGCCTAACCAAAGCAAACTTGTTCCTGCATGCATCCGCAGTCCAAATCCCACCAATAGACCCAATGTCCCCCGAAACTCCTTTTTTACCTTCCAGGCAGCATATCCTCCACAGTCCAGAGTGGGTGAGCGCCCCTGGATCCTTCTTGTCCTTGTTATGGGGGTCATCCTGGGTAACGTTGGCTGTGCTGTTGCAGATGAGTGCACGGGAGTACAGCCAGTAGTCAGTCCCTATTGCCACCGTCATCAGGCCGAAGGCAGCGAATGCCCCCACGGTGGTGAGAAGGATCTGGATCCCCTTCTCACACACCATGCCTTCAGAGAGAAAAGACAGGAGGAAGAAGGGAGGGAGGACAAGAAAAGGTTGAACAAGTTAAAAGAACAAAAAAGAATGGAATAACTAAGCAGAAGTGTGTTTACAATCACACACAAAGTGCAGTTTATGGAGGCAAGGGGCACTGATGGGAGGCAAAGAGGGTGGTGTTGGGAAAGGGCGAGAGCAAGTAGGAGGCGAATGTGGGAGGTGCATAAGTGGCTCTATGATGTGTCCTTGGAGGAGCGTTGGATGGCTCTGCTGACTCCGCTTAACAAGACAGAATTGATGTGAAACACAACAGATCACACCCTCCCAATCTCAGTGTACTCCATATTCATGACCCTGACACCATTTCCCTCAGAATCAGCACGGCTGGAGATGAATACACAAACACACACACACACGCACTTAGCAGATCTAACGAGATCACCTTGAACATATACAGTTACTTGTTAGGAAGAGAATGTGGTTGCACCTTTTACATACAAATATGCGTGTATGCTTTCACACAAGCAGGATCATCTAGTCACATAGACCCATGAAGTGGCCTATAGTTGTAGATATTATCCGTACAGCATCAGAAGTTTCCCTTTCATCCTAATCATGCTGACATAAAAGACTAAAGTAAAGTCTCAAGCAGTCAACACTTACCTGACGGCGAGTTTCTATCCTTCGACTCAATTTTGAAATCTTTCTTTTCCTCGTCAGTGAAGAACGTGCTGTCCCCTCAATCCGGACAGCATCCATCGACTGTTTTCACCCGCTCCCCTCTCTCCTTCTTGCACTTGTTCTCTCTCTTTTGCCTCTTTCTCTTGCTCTCTCTCTCCCTTTTTCTTTCTTTCTCACTGGAAAGCTGTTGCTGGTGGAGGTTGTGGCTTGGACGGTTGTCCCGCTCTCCGTCCGTCCTCTGTTAGCAGGAAACTCGAACCATGGTCACTGCTCTGCTGCTGCCCATGAAATAAAGCAAAAGACAGGGGAATTGTGAGTTTTATTAGTTCATGTAGTAGTTAAGGCCTGGTCAACAGAGTTTAAATAATATATGATGAAAAGTATAATCATTTCAGATCTGCAACAACTCCATTATTCAGATAATTATTTTATATATATAGCCCACTACAACTGTCACAATGGCAATAGTACACATAAAAAAAGGCTGCTGCTCTGACAATCTTGCTACGTTAATTTGAATGGCAATGTCTGTTCTACTCCTATTTTTTTTGTGGGTTTTGTGCTAATTAACAAATATAAGCATGCTAACACTAAAAGTCAGAGTGTTTGTATTATCATTGTGAGAATGTTAGTCTGCTTGAATTAGTATTTAGCCACTCTACCTAACTACAGCCTTACAGAGCTGCTAGCAGGGCTGCAGACTCTTCTTGCAGATTTTCTGTTGATTGATTGATCATCATTTACCCACCAGCTCTACATTGTACACTACAGATGCATTTTCTTAAATGTTGTACTCCAATATTGAAACATTGTTTATACAGATTAGAGTGATTATTAATGACAGTATTACAGGCTAAGGACAGAATGACTCCAGAGCTAGTTGTGCTGCATCTAGCCTGAATAAGAAGAGCAAGAGGGGGAGGCAGAGAGGACCAACCCGACATTGTTACCATAGCAACATTGAATTCCAAAGTCTGGATCAGCATAGAGCGATGGGGGGAAAGGGAGAGGGGCAGGCAAGAGATAGAGGGAGAAAGAGGCAGAGAGCAAAGCGGAGAGAGGGCAGAGAAGAGAGAGAACAGAGATGGGAAAGAAAGAGGCAGAAATGGGGGAGAATATTTCAAATCATTAGCATGAGTGTTGACTGTGGAACCCAGACAGACACACAGACAGACCAGTGCGCTAATGCTCTATCAATAGATTTGTGTGTGACCATGGTGACACAGATGCTCACAGACAGACAAACACACATGCATGTGCACTCAAAAACACAAGTCAATAAAGACAACGCAACATCAGTTACTGAAGAGAGAATGAGAAGAAACCGCTCTGCCGGTGTGTTTTCTTGATGAATTAAAGGGAAAATATGAGGATGCAATTAAGCAGCACACATTATTCAACAAACACTATTTAGCAGACATAATGCAGTGCAGTCAAGTCTGTTAATATTTGATGATGCAATATGGCACCGTGATCAAAATAGGTTACATCCTGTTTGCATTGTGAGACCCAAAACAGAGCTGCCTCAGAGACAGAAGGAGAGATGGAGGGAGAGACGGTGTGTTGTGTATGTTTTTTAAGTGTGTGTGTGTGTGTGTACATTTACTCTCCAGTGCATCTAAGGATGGGTCAAGTCCAATCTTATTGAATCCCAGAAGGCCTAATGTTCCCCTCAGCTCCCCTCAGTTAGACAGTTAGCCTCCTATCTCTGCATTCAGGCTCCTTATTATGTAAACTGTCAAATGACACCACAACAGTGTGGCTTATTTATACATTGTGCGCTCATATGTGCAAGCAAACAAATGAATGTGATTGTGCATGTGCATGTGTGTGTGTGTGTGTGTGTGTGTGTGTGTGTGTGTGTGTATGTGTGTGTGTGCGTGATTCTAGTATGACCTTCCAACCCCATCAACATACTGCCTCTCCCTGAGGAAAATATATGTCCAGAAGGGATTACCCTATCTCAGAGACCTAAAAAATGCAGTATCTATTGTGTGTGTGTGTGTGTGTGTGTGTGTGTGTGTGTGTGTGTGTGTGTGTGTGTGTGTGTGTGTGTGTGTGTGTGTGTGTGTGTGTGTGTGTGTGTGTGTGGTCTTTGACTCCAGTATTTAATGAATGACCTTAACAATAACCTACTAAGTTATTCCCCTTAGCATAAACTCCCCTGCGTAGGAGATCATAATTGCCATTTAATTATCTGTAATTTCTATTTTGCACTAATAATTAAGAAAGAGGGGAACAAGGGGAATAAGAGCAAGAGAGCGTAAAAGAACAAGAGGGCAAGAAAAAGGAAAGAAAGTGTGAAAGTTTAACTAAATAATTAAGACAAAAATTTGTACAAAAATTGCTTAAAGATATTAAGGTTTAAATTTGGGTACACAGTGCTTCTCATCTTTACTTGAAGCTAGCGTCTTCAGGCTACATTAAACGCTGCTAGAATAACACACCTGAATCTCTGACCAAACAGTCATCAGTTAAGTTACTTTGTGGCCAATGTAGTTGCCAGTTTAAAGCTGTCCATCATGAGTCTTTATTACAAAGTGAAGTAAGGTTTGGTTCCCCTCACCAACTCAATAATTTTCATGCTGTCCCTAACAGCAACATATTTGGCAAGACATGGGATTATTAAGGGGTAATTTCAGATTTACTGTACAATATATGTGTTGATTTAAGAAATATAAGGACATGTTTGCCTTTTCCTTACCCACATTTACAGTGATGCTCTTATAGTATGTATGCATGCAACACTGAAGACTCTGGGCCAGCCAGTGGGCCAAAACGCAGGTTGTACTGCAGCAACAAAGGCCAAGAGCTTAGCTTTGGGAGCTAGCTGCTACGGCGACAATTATGGGACCAGGTCTTCACTTGTCAGAAAACTTCAGATGTAATCAGATCTACCTGCGTGACTCATTCCCAGCTTGACAGAATACCTCGTATGAAATATAAGCACAACCAACGAGTTGTGGCTCCAATAATGCAGCCGTAAATCACACAGGAGATTTGAATTTTGAAGCAGCTGCTCCATTAGCTATTCATTGCATAAATCAACTACCAAACTGCTTGTTGAATAAATGATGACATCTGTAATAAGTTTTTCCACACATGTGAAAAGCAAATGATCCTGTGTGGCCATGTGAGAGTGTTTTCAGTGTGGATTCACAACAACGACTCAACAGCACAGTCACACTTAATTGACCGTAACATGTCCTGGAGAGGAAATAGAGACAAAATCGGGGACTTAGTTAGTGTAAATTACACTGGCTAATACAGATTGCTTGACCAAGTGAAAAAAAATGCACAAGGCCTACTTATGATGACAGCTCTAAAAATACAAGCAGCGTATTCTATTCTGAGTGCTTGATGCAAACATGTCTAAATATTCAGAGCAGTGACTCTTGCTAGCTGTGATGATTTCTCTCCTTAATCATGAGAAAAAGCTACGAACCTGAGCTCATTGCTGAGATCCCACAGCTGGCAAACACACACACACACACACACACACACACACACACACACACACACACACACACACACACACACACACACACACACACACACACACACACACACACATTTACATCTCCGCACAGTAACATGCATGTCAGCACAGACACACACGCAGGTGCATAGAAAAATATCAACACGCGAACAAACCCTTGGCATGCAAGCACATATGCAGCCTCAAACCCCCACAACTGTCAGAATGATAACAATAAAATCATAAAATAGGTCATCTTTAAAAGGCATTTCAAAGCGTAGCTGAATTGCCATTAAGCCCATGTGAAGAGTCTACCAAGATCCTCAGACTGCATGTGACCAAGTCTCTGCCTGTCTGAGCAGAACAGCCTGAGGAGGCAGTGACAGTAACACCTTGGTCTAAGAGGCTCCCAAAATAAAGTGTCTCTGGATGACCTGACGCTCATGAACCCAATGAACATATGCTTAAACACATGCACACGTGCAGCGCGTGCTTAAAGACACCCCTATTCACTGAGTTAAAGACAGCAGATGTAAGTGAAGATGGCCCTTAGAATTTATGGTTTTAATAAAAAAAGAAGTGTGTCGTTAATTCATTAACCTACCATTTAATTGCAGCAGAGGTGAAAGAAATTAAGTAGGAAAAGAACTGAATATTTGCAGATATCAAAGCTACTTAAAAAAAACAGTAGCCCTTAATACAGACTGTACGGCTGCAATTTATGATTATTTTCATTAGTGATTAATGATTAAAATTCATAAAATGCCCTGAAACTCTAAAAATACAAATCACACTTTAACTGAGTCCAAGGACAAACAGTCCAAAACCCATACATACCTGATTTACAAAAGCCTGAGAAGAACAGCAAATACTCGTAATTTGCTGTTTTTAGCAAATTATGAACTTTTCCGTAACAAATTATTTAATAATAATCTTGGTGTGAAACAAAAAATTATAATAATTTTGACATTTTGAGGGAATACGTGAGCTCACTTTCTTGTAAATAAAAGATGAGGGGATCAATACCACTCTCAGATATTAAAGTGGTATTGATCTTCTCATCCGACTTTCAGCAAGACAGCATGTTTACCAAAATTACTATAACTTCAACTCAAGGTCCAGCCACTAGCTTGTTCAAGGGCTTTCAACCCCATCTCATGGTCTTCATTAGTCAATAGAGTTTAAGAGTTTATGACAAATGAGACAGGAGCAAGCTACTTCTGCTGAGGACACATGGTTAAGAGTAGACCTTGTTTTTGGATTATTATTTTTTGTCAGATTAATTGTTAAAACATTTTTTTCAGTTGACTCACTTATTAATCTTTTAATCTTTACAGGTATTTACAGGTATTCCATTAATTAACCAATTAATTTGTTAGCTATTAAAAAAAAAAAAAGATAAATATACACAACCTTTTCTGTACAATTTGGCGTAGATCCTTGAAATGGTAGACATCTTACTAAATTGTCTGAACCTTTATAATGTTGTAATGAGGGAAGAAGCTTTGGTCACAGGTCCCATGTTATGTATCTCCAGTCTAGTGAGCACGCTCTCCTGTCAGACATGCTAACACTTTATCTGCTGTATGTTTACACTGCATGCCTCTGCACAGACATGTTGCCTACAATATATCACTGACACGATACGGTTCAATCACAGGCTCTTACAACCCTGCTCTCAGAGGCTGCACTAACTTGAGCCAAGCACTTAAAAACACCAAAGCTGGAGGTTAATTGATGCATGGGTCACAGCCATTGAGACAGGAGTCAATTAGAAAGCTTCGGATAAAAGCCTTTGCTCACTGGAATTATAAGCAACGTTGTGTATGGAAGCGGCAAATACAGGATGCCCTGTACTCCTTGAAGTACAACCATAGGTTCAGATTTACTTAACTTACCAAGTACAGTAAATATGCAGGAGATTGTTTTACTAACACTGGTGCATAGAGCAGAAGTTACACATGTATGTGATCCAACAGTTATATTTGAATAATTAGACCTGGTATGGGACTCTTATTCAAATTAAAATGAGGTATCTGAGTCTGTCCTCTTGTACAATGCAGGGTTTCCTCCTGAGCTCCCTGAGGAGAGGAAGGAACATTGTGAAGCCTTGCTGTAGACCATCAAGAAAATTGCAGCAAAGGCATTGATCCTCTGAAGAATATAGCTACATGACAGATGTGATGATCATTGCAGAATTGCTTCTCCTCAGAGAGAGAAACGGTGTAAGAAGGAGATGAACGGCTAACGGCCAACCAGCTATGAAATAAGAGAGAAAAAGAGAAGCAACACAAGCAGAAATACTCAGAAGTTACAGACATTGTCTCCGATTGTTTCTGGACCGCTTGTGCATTAGATGATTATGATTTGGCCGGTGCTTGAAACAACTACAGCCTGTGTGGGCTACGCACCAGTATTGACTGCAGTGAGTCACCTTACAGCGTAAACAGCAGATCTTAGAGGCGGCTGAGGGGTTTTGAAAGTAATCCAAAATCCACAGAGACAATCATCAAGGCCATCGAAAGTACAGACGGTGTTTACCACGTGGGATGCGGAGGGGCTGAGGGGCAGGACCAACCACATCTGAATGAAAGATTTGCTGATCATTGATGGAAAGTTAATGGCAGTTAATGGCAGCACTATGTTGCAAGAACTTTCCCGTCACTGTTAGGGACATGTGATAATGTATCGCTGCGCATAAGTTAGACGAACGTGCCCTTTAAAGGGAAAGTTCATCCCAAAATCATGTAGGAACTATCATAGTGTCGACATGAAACGGCTCACAACAAGGTCTGTGGATTATCTTGAGTAGCCAGGTCATGATTTTTGGAAAGAGAGATTGCTGTTGAGTATTTTTTGGGCGCTTTGAGCAACACACACCAAGTGACTATCTAGTCCCATTATATCGGAGAGAAGGCGTATCTCTATGGCCGTTATCTCGGCGACTCACACCAAAATAATCTATATGTTTAAATAGCACTTAAAGGTAAGAGGAAAAATATGCATTTTTGATTTTGGGCTGAACTGTCCCTTTAAAGTGCAACAATGTGTAAGCATTAAGCTTATAATGTATACTGTCATCAAACATGTCCGAATCCTGAAGTTATCTTGCAAACTAGAGTTTAAATTAATTATTTTCACTCCATGTTTTACGATACGTCTACTAAAATGTACAGAATGGCGATTAATTAATTGTGCAGTTGAGTTTCTCATCCACAATTATCTATTTACAAATTGCATCTAATTATAATGGCCTGCACAACAAAACATCAAGTTAACAATCAATCACCACCTACATATTGACACCAGCCCCTTACGTCTACGTGCCAGGATGTAAATATCCAGAGTTGAACTTTATCCCTGTGACACTGCCCACATGATGTGAGTGCTCCACAAAGCTGCATCTGCATGATAACCACAAAGGAGCAGGTGCTGCTGATGGACACTTGTGCTGCTGTAAGGAAAGGCCAGACCCCACGCTGAAGAGATGCGGCACCTAAATCAAAAACTCATCTCAGAGGGGAAAAGCTTGTGCTATAACTGCAAGTGACCACATTTGGTTTATTCACATCAGATGATGATAATCTTTCAGAGTCCTTCCTGCAGCCCCCAGTGAAGACAGGCATAGGTTGTCTTTGACAGTGCACGGTGTCTCCTGAATGCTGCAGTGCACACTCCTATAGCATCTCCAATCACATTTCACTCCACCTTTTAGCCCAGATGTGATCTAAGCGGTGATGAAAAATGAATGATTGAATAGGCGCCAGATGTTTGGTGCCCTTTTACCTCTGGATCTGGCAGAACACAGAGCACACGTTGGCCAGTGAGAGGAGACAGCGGGGTGAAAGAAAGAAAAAAAATGAATCTCATAACGCATCAGATAACATGATGTGGCCCAGGTCCAACGCGAAGCTAAGATGTTGGCCCTGCACCGTGAGGAGTCCAGAAGCTGAAGACCGCTGATTAAACACATACATGCTCCGAGCAACGGGGCCGAGCGCCTGCAAAGCTGCAAGTATAGTGATGCGGACTGCGGTGCATTCATTAACAGAGCAGACTACACACATCACCCTGCCTGCAGAAGGCTACACTGTGGAAAATGGACGCCTAGCATCAAGCGGCCGGTACAGAGGAAACTCAGTGGAATGGGACACAAATCCCACATTACACACATTCACATCCACAGAAACCACTCCCGATTGTGCGACCATTTCTGCACATACAACAGATATTTGAGTCCCAACACCTGCGGTACGGATGCAGGGAGAGCTTCAAACGAGCTATTATAAGGATTTCATTTGCATAATAGAAGGTTGCCGTCGCTAATTATAGGCCCGCGGAAATAGGTTTGGAAAAAAAAAAAAAATTCAGTATTTAATCAGAGAAGTGATAGAAGTCTGAGAATGATTATCTATTTATTTTTTTCTCCCCTAATTCCGTAGTCCACACTGTCAGTAGTGGGCTAAGTTGCGGGCAACGTGAAACACATCAACGTGGCGTGTAAATTACACTGAATGAACTGTGATCCATTAAGCTGCAAAGTAGAAAAAATAAATAACAAAAAAACAACAACAACAACAACAGTGAGACAATGTAATTGTAATCATTTAAAAGGAGCTCGTAGAGGTCTTACCTGCAGGCTTTTTTTTTTTATTTCAGAGATTCACAGCGCGTCGCACTCCAAAAGAGATGGAGATGGAGGGGGAGAAAAAAAAGAAGATAGGGGGTGGACGGTGGATGGGCTGAATAACGGGTCTATCGAGGCAAAGAAATAAATAAATAGAAAGGGGGATGATTAGAGATGGTTGAAAATAAGATGCTCGTGAGGGACTCGATTCCCAATTCCTGATTAAATTTAAGTCAGCCGGTGGTGGAAAAAGGGTTGAACATGCATAAAAAAAGGGCTAATACAAAACACGTCACTGAACACGGATTTGTCTACAGTGGATGTGGCCGCTGCTTGTGTGTACTCGGGGAGAATGCGTCTCCCCCCCCCCCTCCCCCCCCCCCCCCTCCCCTCCGGTTGGACGAGCGCTCGCCTGCCCGCCTGTCTGCTCCTCCATCTATTTCTCCCACACTGAGCCCGACGCAAGCAACTTGTCGCATCCCACCAAAACTCCTCAATGATGTGAACGATGACGGGTAATGTCAGAATCGACACAAGATTAAATCTACAGTATGTTGCGCTACAAGATCACGACGAAGGTTTAACCCCCCATCCCACCCCCCTTCATCTCATCTGCCCTCCCCTCTCCCCTCTTCCCTCTCATATTGAGGGAATTGGTCTGGATGTGCTTATTGGAGCGTGTGCCGCGCGCGCAGTGTGCTGTGCGATTGTAAGTAGCCTACTAGCCATGACCGGGTCATATGTGTTATTGATGCAAATATATATATATATTATATATATATATATATATATATATATTCATTGTTGCTGGAGAGCGACTCGATGGAGCGCCAATGGGACACTTTTCCTCTGTGGTGATGATGATGATGATGATGATGAGGCCGCGCTGGCAGTTCTGGGAAATGCAGCACGAGCGCAGCCCTGCAGAGAGAGAAAGAGAGAGAGAGAGAGAGAGAGAGAGAGAGAGAGAGAGAGAGAGAGAGATTTGTTAAATAGTGGAGTCAGATATCTACAGGTCAATATTGGTGTATTAATATGGACAGAAATTCCATATAATAATAGTGATAATTGACTATCATTGTCACAATTATTTAATCTTTAGTGATAAAGGATCTATCAGTTTGTAATATTGACTCATTTATGTCAAGCACAGATCTATAAACATGGAGCCAGTGGCTAAAGCCGCTGGTCGCAGAGCAGTAGACAAAACTGAGCGGACAATGACCTTCAATAGCTTTAAAATGCCCAGTTCACCTCTCTCTCTTTCCCCCTCCCTCTCTCTCTCTCTCCTCTTCTCTTTCCCCCTTTCTCTCTCTCACTCACACACACACTCACACACACACACACTCACACACAGACACACACATACACAAACACATACACAGAGAGGGGAGAGCTGGAGAGAGCTAATACAGAGTGACAGGTCTTTCATGCAGTAATGGTGATGGTGAAAAGAGAGATCCACTCAACCCACACTGCCACACACATTAAGTCCAACACAAACGCATACGCAGACAAACAAAAGAAGCTAACACACGCCAACACACACACATACACACTATTACAGAAAAGTGGCCACATAGCAACCACAAGTCACAATTTAATCTCAATTGTTGAGACCAGAAGTCAGGCTTTATTCATCAGGAGACACACACACACACACACACACACACACACACACACACACACACACACACACGTGCACGCACACACAAACACGCAACTCTCAGTCCTAGAAGTCAGACAGCAGAGTGCTCATGCGTTTTAGCTTTATTGACCTGTGGATGTTTGATGTTTGACTTCCTAATGTAACAGCTCTCACTCTGACTCTCTTATTCACACACACTGGCACAGTCACACATTATTATTTACTGTTTGCAGCTTCGGCGTCTTGCTTTCTGGATTATATTCAGATTGTATTTATTCTCCATTAAATTTTTCTCTTGTTGATCAGAAACAACAAACTGGCTGTTGCTCTAAATGTATTATTAGTTCACCTACACAGCTTCTTTCACTCACTTTACTCTCTTTTTGACCTTGACCAAAACAAGTATTTACTTTAAATGTAAAACAAAACTTTTTTTTTAGAGATTTCAGATTTTAATTGGAGTTACACTTCCCATTAAGTTAACTTACTTTATGTTACAATTATTATATCTATAATGCTATTTCTTTAGTTTCAGGCCGGTTATGATAAACAGTTACAAACCTTCATGCATACACATATGCCAACAAACACAGCCAGTCTCGCACAAACACATACACACATACAGCACTGATCAATTGTTGCCTTCAGGCTGTGGTGGCTTGCCGTGACTGAGGAGGGAGTCTGGTTAACATCCAGTGGTTCACCGCAGTGCAGTGTGCATTCACTTACAATAGTTCCCTCCATGACAGGGACCAGCCAGAAAAACACTCTTTACCATATCATTAGAAGTGCATGCTCACTACGCTTATCTCTCAGTTCTGTCCTCATTATGTAAACCCTTTTGAAAGAAAAGATAGTGAAACATTTAACAACAATAAATATAAAGATATAAATTCAGAAGCAGATAACCAGAGAGGGTGAACAGGTTGAAATGAGCCCATGTTGGAAGTTTTATTCATGTTCAGGGGAAAGCGAGTGGCAGATGTCAACACTTTCAACACGGATCTTAATCACAACTGCTATCGAATTATGTAACTCAAGACTATACAGCATCAGTTTCCATTGAAGCATTGACCAGCATTTGTTTTACCCATTTTTTTTTTCTTTACAAAGATGGTCATGTGCAAGAAGTCCACGCTTTATGCAGAAGCAAGCTCAGCTACACCCTTTTATGTAAGCATGTAGAGGCAAAGAAAAAAAGCTGGGGGTAGTAGAGAGGGAAAAACAAAGAGGTACAGAGATGAAAAGGGAAAGAACTGCCGCAGTTTAAGAGGCAGCAAATTATTACCGAATGGTCCTTTGAATAAAAATAGAAATAAGTGATGTAAAGAAAGAAACAAGACAGCTGTCCACTGTAACAGAGGTCATGATGGGGTCATCAGTAGTCTAAAGGTTACAAAGGTGGATTTAAACCAGAAGGTTCAGATGCCTATCGGTTGGAGAAAATCTAGATCTTCTTCAACAGCTACTGCTGAGGTGCCCTTGAGCAAGGCACTTAACCCCTAACCGTAAGAGCAGAACCAACAACAGAAGGTTGCAGTTACATGGTTTAACCTCGATATACTAATTTGAAACAATGCATAAACAAAGAGTAGGGCGGTGATGCGCAACAAAATCCTGCATGATGGTTGAAATATGATGAAATCTCCATGATCTCTCTTCATATTCTCCCCCGTAAGTGTGAAATTTTCATCCCACAAATCCTCTGTAGGACGTCAGTGCGTTTCCCTCTCTCCAGCATCACAGTGATAATGAAAACCAGCCATTACACAACGACACCATGGTTTTATTCTCATTACAGAGATGTATCGTATCGTTGTGTCCCTTTGCATGATGTGCCTTAAAAACAAACAAACTAAATCAACTATTCTACTGTTTTTTAATACGCAGGTCCTTTTTGTCAGGTCCCAATATTAGTACTCTGCATTGTTGAGCAACTGTAGAGTATTTAAGAGATAATTGATCCGAACATTAAGGCTCGAAAGCATCTGAAAATATATTACTTACTACAAAATAAAACAACACATAACCATATTTGGTTCAAGCGCATGACAAAGTAGGCTAAAATATCCCTCAATGTCATGAGCAGCCTGCTACAATGTGATGTTGGATTGATTAATCAATCAGTACATTAAAACAATGAACCAGCTCTATTTTTAAAATAGGAAATAGATTTTTTTTTAACAAATTTTCAAAGCAAAATGCCAAACATATGCTGGATGATTTGATGCGTTTCTTTGTCATATATGGTAGAAAAAGTTTGCTTTAGAACATTTAGTTAAAAAAAAAACAGTTAAATAAATGGGGTTGAGCTGTGGGCCGTTACACTTGCACATTTTTTTCATTATTTTCAGAAATTTCGCAGACAAAACAGTGAATCCAGATTAATCAGCGGATAAGGGGATGATGAAAATAATATAATGCATTCCTAAACACAAGAGAGCTCAATATCACTTTATTTCACTTGAGTATTTCAGATACTCTAGAAACTTTTAGCCCGATGCACCATCACAAATGGACACCGGAAATATTGGAATAAAAGAACGACCTATACTTTGTCTTCATCATGATGAGGACCTGCGTTTCGTAAACAGTGGTATTGTCCCTTGAGCAGTAAGTGCAAATGTTATTAATGCTTCAATCTGTGAGTTTTCCAGATATCTAAACAGCATTGAAGCTTTTAAAAAATACTTCTAACCAGTCTTTAAAGCATAAATCCTGATCCATGTGCAGTTCAAAATGGAATGTCTGGTTGCACCTGACATTCACCATAACAGCTTCAGTCCAACTCATCTGTGCTGCACCATCAACTGACACACAGTGGAGGTCAGTGACGAAGGAAGAGTGCATGATAGAGTGGTGACCTGGGCCCCCGATCTGATCCAGGGTCAGTGCTGAACAGTGGCCAGAAGAGGGCATCAGACCGCCACATCAGTGTCGGGTGGGTCCTCCCTCTAACCATCGCTGCGTCGTTGGTTGTAGTGCGCCTGTTGCAGAGTCTTCATCCAAAGCAGAATGAGTCATACATTTTCTTAGTGATTTGTGCCAAAGCTTCATTCATAATCTACAACAGCTATATAGAAGTCTTAATGTGCAATTTTATGTACAAGAAATTTAGAAATTGGTATCTTAAACAAATATGTAAAACATAAAGTAGATTTCTCTTCTTATGATATTTTAGAACACAGTCCACTTTAGTCCGTTTCTTTTTTTTTTTTTACAACTATTAACAACATTCACATACAGTGTTCTTATTTCAGGACTACTCTATTGTTACCTAATACTTTTTAATTAATATTAATAATAATAATACTTTGACATTTTGAGTTCTGAAACTGGATTGATGATGTAAGAAATTCAGAGAAGGCAAGAATATTTTTAACCATATTTACCGGTTGGTAAAAATGTACGTAGTCTGTGTATTTTTATGAATTACGTATGTATAAAACTATGTGCATCTCAGTCTCTGTGATCAGTGTTTTGCATTGTACATTTCCAAATGCATACAAATTTCCTGCAGCACTGCAGTATCTTCGTATAATACCGCAGCCCCCCGCTCTCCCCGCCTCACTCTCCCTCCCCCTATATCTCCTCTGTCACTAAACCTAACCTCTAAAGTCTTTCTAGGAATCACTCTTTTTACCTCTTTCCATCAGGACAAACTCAATCCCTCTTTTTCTTTTCCAATCTTCTCTTGTTTTGATTTTTCTCCGCCCGTCGCACATTCTGGCATATCTCCACAATCCTGTTAAATCTCCAACACCTCCTTTGTCCTTTGGTTCATTATTTTTCCAACGCTACATTTTATTATGTCTGATCACCTCTCTCCACTTAATCTCACATGATCTGTGCTCCGAACTCAGCAATTTTTCTCTCATCCACATCTAAATGTACAGTATACGTGATTATGAGGAGTCAGTGTCTCTCCTTCCCTTCCTGATGCCTCCTCCTCCTAACAGGGGGAGGCGCTCATGTGCATGTGAGTGTGGTAGTGAGGAGGAGGTACGGGCGATGGAGGCATGGCCATGGGAAGAGCTTGGCCTTGGGGGTGTGAGGAGTGCGACCTGGTGAGGGTGTGTGAGGAGGGGTAGCCAGCAGACTGCGGGGGCATTTGGTAGCTCCCTGCAGAAGAAGACCCAGAAGGCGGGCTGCCCTGCCCGTGGAGGCTACTTTTGGGGGGCACCGGGGGCGCCTGGTTGAGCTGGATGGAGATGTCGCTGGAGGCTTCGGAGTTCCGGCGTCCTCGCTTTGGCGGAGGCCAGGAGGATTCTGGGTGGAGGAACTGACCGCTGTAGTCGCTGCTCTCGGACAAGCGGGGGTGGTAGAGTGCAGGGTGGGGGCGGAACATCTCCTCCTCGGCGTAGCGCTTCATAAACAGATAGACTGACATCACCCCGGCCCCCTGAGACAGCGGGTGAGAAAGGAAGCAGGTTGAGATGAGGGGGTGAGAAGATGCCACAGGGAGAGAGGGACTTAGCTGCGTAAATACACAGAGTTCAGAGAAAAATACATTTTCAAAGAAGTAGTGATGGCAAGGGAAATTAGATTAAAAATGACTGATAGGACAGAAGTGTTAAAAGGGATGTAGGAAAATAGAGAGGTTAAAATATGTGTTTTTGATTTAGAAAGATGAGGGTACGCTTTAAGTGGTTTCAAGCTCATTTAAAACAGATTAAAAGGGTAAGAAAGTCGAAAGGTTGAGACATGAGTGTGGAGAACAGATGGGGAGAAAGGAGGGGAGAGAAGAGGGGAGGAGGTTAGTGTCCACTGCACCACATTAAGAGCAGTGCTGCTGCTGATGATGGGGAAAAGAGGCAGGAGGAGTGTGGGCGGGGGGGATGAGCAGAGGATTCACACGAAACCTCTCCACGCATGGATGCACACATGAACACACACACACACACACACAAACCATTGATGCCTCACCATATCTACAGCATCCTAATCATCTTACTTTCTTACACACTCAGCATGCAACATTCATAGAAATGAAAATATATTCTATGCATGCTCTTTTTCCCATATTTCTTCCCATGAACAAAAACACAAGCACACACACACACACACACACACACACACACACACACACACACACACACACACACACACACACACACACACACACACACACACACACACACACACACACACACACACACACACACACACACACACACAGAGCCAGGACCGACCTCTTTGAGTAAGAAGGAGGAGGCAGCGAAGGCGAAGGACCAGCCATAATGGTAGTTGAAGAACTGCTCAGGCTCTCTGGGCCGGTTCATCACCTCATCATTAATACTGGAGATGTAGAGCACCAGGCCCACCACCAGGCTGAGGCCTGCACACAGCACATTAACAGTGACAGAGAGTCAGAGAGTCAGATACAAGAGAGAGCGAGGAGGTCATTATATGGCAATCCAGACAGATGCACCAGTGTGGCGATGGGTTTAGGAGACAGGGAGAGCAAGAGATCGATGGGATGTGGAGTGACCAGACCAAGCAATTAGCTAACATTAATGAAGAGATGGCAGAGAGACCAGAGAGTGTGTATGTATCATAATGACAGATAAAGAGATAAAGATCAATGACTTTTAGAGAGAAATGGCTCATAGAAACAAAACAATGTAATTATTATTAATAGAAAACATTAAAAATACATATTACAAAGTTAAGTTCCTGATTGTAATGTTTGGCAGCCTTTAGTCCGTCCTCTTGTTGTTTCCTATGTCTCCTTCTGTGTATTGGAACGACTATGGAAGTGTCTTGATTTCCTACCTCCTGCAGAAATGCCTTGGGCGAAATTATAATTTTGTAAAAATGTTCCTTGCCAAAATTCATTTTCAGGGAAACATGATAATTCCTGCCTTGATTGTTTGTAACATAAGCACTTTTTTAAGGTTAGGAAAAGACTGTGGTCACAGTTAATTGTTTAAAAAACGTAGAAAACTTAACTTTATCCATATTTAATCTTTCTCAAACCCTGAATATGTGCTTTCAATGTTTAAAATTCTTTAGTTGCTATAAGCGGTGGTTGGATTGTAGGATATTATAAAGAAAAAATGTTAATTGAGACATTTTCTCTTTGTGGTGATAACAACCTCATTTAGGTGGAATACTGTTTCTCTGAAAACATATTAGCTGTTTCTAATTAGTACCATTTAAATGTAATTTCTAGGTAACAGGGTTGCCTGCAGATTTCCATTTAAACTGCACATTTTCATTTACTTTATTTATCCTGAGAGCAAAATACCTTTAATTGAATTATCATATTGTAAAGTCATGTTTTGATAATTGACTGAGCTTGTGCAATTATAATTTGGTCCTTTTTGAAAATCACATTACACATATGTTTAAAAATAGAGAGTTTGAGAGAGTTTTCAGACCATTTAGTTGCTTTATTCAGCATCCACTGTAAACTTCAGTGTGTTATGGGACTCTAATCACCGTATGGAAAACCAGAATAAGCTTTCAATGACCTTTTTCTGCCAGAAGCAACATCTACAACATTAAAACCCCTTCCTCCAAGAACACTCATGCCCTCCACTCTTAGAAATGTTAAATGCATGAGCCATATGGCCAACATCGAAGAATCAATATTCAAAGAAAGCTCCATGCTGTAAGCAGCAACATGAGTATTTTTAGCCTCCCCTGCAAAATTCAAATGTACAGCCCGGCTGTCAAGCAGTTATGTCCTTCGCAGTAAACGTCTAGTTTAAGAGGCTGTGTTGTCGATTTAAAATTGATAACCACAGAAAATGCGGAAACCATGCTTCTGTCAATCCTGCAGTGGAAGTACATCTTTAACTAAATAAGTAACACCATAAAAATGGAAGGAAACGAAAGGGTGCGCACGTGTGTGAGGCAAAAGGAAGAAGATAAGATTATGTGTCTACATGTACGAATGCATATGCAAGATTTCTGTCGGGAAAGATAAGAATATCAACCTCTGACCAAGCTTGAACAAGCTGTGGCTTCTTGGTCTGAATTCTGTAATATCAACCAGAACACGACCGAACCGAACTACAATATTTACCAAACCACCGTGACAGTGATGCCAGCAGAATAGGCTCACATTACACAGTAGTCCACAAACTCCACAACATCCACAGTGGCTCAGAATACTGAGGGAATGTACTCTGAATGGAGGAGTAAGTAGGAAATGAGAGGAAGGAGAGCGACTGAGAAGGGGGGGAGGCAGAAAAAGCTAAGAAATCTGAGAGGCTGGGTGAATGAGAGAAGGGGGAAGGCAGAGGGAGGAGGGGTGAGTAGGGAAGGCAGGAGGAAGGCAGTGTTAGGAGAGAGAAGCTCAGTGCAGCAGAATATCTAACCGCTGAAAAGCAATTTGATACACTTGCCCCTTATTATCATCCTATTATCAAAAAACACTGCGACACTTCCAGCACAGGCTATAAACATTACATAACCCCGGTTACATAAAACCTATTATTCTGCTACTCCCTTTATCAGCTAGTCCCCGCCACGGCAAAGTCAGGAGCTGTTGCCGCAGCTACCGTTTGATGCTCCTCTGAGCTCTGCAGCGTTTCTTCTTTCTCAAACATGTCAAGTGAAACAGCCTTCAGAGAACATGAGCTCCTTACAGTCTTTACACACAGAAGACACGAAACAAGAGCATTAGAGCCACCTGCTGTTCAACAAGGTTAATTACACTAATGCAGAAAATAGAGACGAAAGACCTGCTAATGGTACTGCAAGAATATCGCATGTATGTCTTGCAGAATTTTGACAATTGTTTGGCGTAATTGTAAATTCATAATTTCTCTCATAAAGCCTTTTTAACTCCAAAGTCAGAAGTCAGCAGGAAACTAATCTAGTCACCTTTTCTGATGACAGCCCACACACCTGCATCGTACACTAAAAATAGAGCCGTGATGGAGTGTGTCCATGTGTGACACACCCGACTGCTGTAATCAATCACACAGTGAAGGTGTGGTGACATGAGTAATGATTCCCACCTGAGAGGATGAAGAAGATGCCGGACACAAAGGCCAGGATGGTGCGCTGAGGCCGGATGTGTCCGATGTTGCTGATGACGAAAGCGGTGAAGACGAAGAGCAGCGACACCATCGGGAAGGGCGTGGCTGTCCGCACCATCTCTGTAGGGACGAGAGGTCACGGCGTTAAACAAAGCTGATGTAACGTGTCCTTAAACTGCTGATAATGTCCCTGGAGCTTATAAAGCATCAGTTAATACAATCAGAGGCAGTTAAATCTGGAATATAAAGTATGCTCAGTTAAGTGACGATGACATGACATTCATCACTAAAATAGGGAGATTGGAAACAGTATTCCTTTTTTTAAGTGGTCTGCTTTTCAGTTTTGGTACGGACAAATTTCTAAATATCTATCTGGCGATGTGTCTAATTG
Organism: Anoplopoma fimbria; assembly: GCF_027596085.1. Taxonomy (NCBI): domain Eukaryota; kingdom Metazoa; phylum Chordata; class Actinopteri; order Perciformes; family Anoplopomatidae; genus Anoplopoma; species Anoplopoma fimbria. Next base: position 17,174,486 of record NC_072468.1, on the reverse strand, counting down.
CTTTTTGACTATGGTAAACTGAGTTATGATGTAACTTTTCAGTAACTATTCTGTCAATATACTATATAGGTATTCAGTACTAGCCAAAACAGCAATGAGACAATATGTAAAAAAGATCACAATTTTCATTTTCTATGTCAATTGAAGTTTACTTTAATCCGGTAAATTTGTTAAAAACATGATCTTTGTTCATGAGGATGATGTTTTTAAAATCACTTTAATGTATTTCATCTAATTACTGTGAAAGAACAAAGGCTGCAACTTACAAAAACAACCCCAAAATAATCAGTTTACTGTGATTAAAAAAAACAAAGCAAATCCTCACAGTTGAAACGCTGCAAAGTGAGAAAGTTTGTCTGTTTACTCTAAATCGATTATCAGATTCAGTTTGAGTTTCAAATTCATTTTCTGGCGATCCACTTATAGTTGCAGCTTTAATATTACGTTCAAATGTCAGTACCCAGGATCACTCAGTAGGGGGACTCTGCAGTTACTCTCAAACAGCAGATAATGTGTAATGTCACTGCTCCGTTGTGTGTTTTACTCACTGAGGATATTTGCCGTGTTTTCAGTGGTGATCTCTATATCGGGCTCAGTGAAATACTCCGACGCGACACATCTCCCGTTTTCTGCTCCTGAGAGGAAACACACACACACACACACACACACACACACACACACACACACACACACAAAAAGGAAAATGTTGGGGTTTGCTTTCAAAGTCAGTGATGCATGAGGAAACAAAAAACCAAAAGAAACATGTGGGTCTCTGCAGTCCTGCTCACAGGTAACGATCATGGTTTGTGACAGCTGGGATTATGGAGGCCAGGAGTTGCTTTCTCTCTCCTCTCCCCTTGCTGCTCCCTCACTCCGCTGCTATATCTGCTTCTGTGTGTTTGTCACCGAGATGATGTGGACATATGCACACACACGCAGCAGCATTGTTTGGATGATTGTGTGAGTGTGTGTGTGAGTGTGTGTGTGTGCACACATGTATACAGTCATCGTTTCATTTCTTTTTATTTGAATATGTTGTTGCATCTTCCTACCAGCCACGAAGCAAACTCTCCAGAGGCCTGAATGCAGCGCCATCTTCACCTCCATGCTCTGGTTCTGCTGCAGGATGATGCCCTCCACCATGATCAGCCAGTAGTCTGTGGACACAGCCACCCCCACCAGCAGCAGCCCGCAGGCTCCGAACACTGTAGACAGGATGGTCAGCGCACGGCTGCTGCACGAACTCATCTGGAGGGCGGAACGAGGGAGGGAAGGGTGTTGGGGGAGAGGAGGAATTACACGTCAAAACTCTGGAGACACTAATGTAGGTACATTTGTACTAGGGGGGCGTGGCGCGAGGTCATTAAGAATTGGGGGAAACACTGAGACAGACATTTGAAGCGCACACATGCAAACGGTAACTGGAAATGTTCATGTCTCGCTCTGTTAATGCTAAAGATGAGTTAGCGACACATCCGGTGGCAACCAATCCTGTTAAAGGTCAGAGAGGAGCCAGTGCAACAGATGATGGCTTCACGGTGAACCACTGAACTTAGGAGAGGACTTTTTTTTTTTTTTAAACTGAGCGATGGATAGTAAACACACGCACACACACAGATCAGGAGAGGGAGGAGAGGTCCTGTGTGACTCACACATGGTCTTTCTGTGACTTAGTTCCGGTTGACTGGGAAAGACTTCCCTGCAAATCCGTTGAGCAAATGTCTGTATGCATTTGTGGGTTTCTGTGCATGTATGTGTGTGTGTGTGTGTGTGTGTGTGTGTGTGTGTGTGTGTGTGTGTGTGTGTGTGTGTGTGTGTGTGTGTGTGTGTGTGTGTGTGTGTGTGTGTGTGTGTGTGTGTGTGTGTGTGTGCGTGTGTGATTGTTCAGCCAATATCCACTGCTTAATTTGGAGCCCTGTTCGGTATCATCAGCTTGACAAATAGTGGAGAACAAATGCATGTGAAAAACACAGAGCGGGGCTGGTGTTCAGCCTCGTTTTGGTTACTTATTCAGTACATTATGTGTTACACTGGGAGGATCATTACTGTTATGCAGCTGACCTCATGTCCTCCCATTTAAGAGGTTAGATTCACTCTTGTTTTGATTATTTTCAGACTTTGTCTATGCATTTTCCTTTTAGTTCTAATTACAGATGGTTCTACAGTTCTTTTCTTCCATCTCTGGAACATACACTAGATTTTACAATAAATGTAAATCTTTTTTTTTTCAACTTATCTTATTACGCTAGTCACTATCATCTAAAACTATAGGACCACCTTTAACAGGCGCTTGACCCACAAATGTAGCATCTCCCGTTGGCTGAATGTGTGCTGCTACTACTTGTATCTCACAGACTGTACAGGCCATTAAAGTACACTAAAGTGACTTTAAAGGAAGTGTGAAACCATAATAACTGTCTGGAAGAGTCAAATTATGGAAGCATTTCACCTGCTCTGCTACAAGGTGTAAAAAAAAAAACCTACAACAGTGGCCCAGTGTGAACTAAATAAACTTTTCCGACACTGTTACACAACACTGTGCTGTTTGCAGCCTGAGCTGTGGACAAGAGGCAGAATGGAGCCTTTACACCAAAGTCCGGCCCTTACTGTCAAAAAATAATTGATATTTGTTGTAACGGGGAAATGTTTTTTTCACTCCTCTCTTGTCCAGTTTGTAACTACTCAGGCTTCACCCTCTTGTTCTTACAGTAGCTGACAGGAGTGAAATCAGGCATGTTCTTCTGCTGATGTAACACAGCTGCCGCTTCAAGGTTTGAAAAGATGTGTGTTTGAGCTTTTATTGCGCGTATCACGGTTCTGCTGCGCTGTTATTTGCATATTTGTGGCCCTGCCTGTTTGATTGTCATTAATACAAATTTTCCCATTTCTGCAGATGAACAAATTCCTTTTTGTTGTAGTTCCTTTTATCATTCTCTGTAAATCCACATCTGTGTATTATTACATACATAACATTTAGTCTAACAGATACTCGTCACTGTCTTTTGGAGTGAACCATTTGCATACAAATGTATATACATAATGTTTAGGCCGACCAATTAATTCAACATTGACCGTTCATCAGGCCCCGAAGAGCGCTTTGACGGCAGAAAATGAATGCCAAATAAATTGACTTAAAAATGAGAACCACTTTATTCTTTTGCTGGTCTTTCTTTGAATTACAACCCTTTGAGTCTTTGAACAGCAGAGTTATAATAGATACAGTCATCCTGCTGGGGAATAAACTCTTAAAGATTAAGCTTGGCCTCATCTTATCTGGACAGCCATTGTGTGAGACGTGACCACTATAGAAGTTGCTTCCGTTTCTACGCAGCACCGCGGATGAATAGAGCTTCTTTTGTTAAGAACAGAGCTGGCTGGTGGTAAAGGGTATACGCATCACAGAAATCCTCTGAGGAATGACACGTTTGGGCATGTTGAGGCTGAAAGAAGTGAGTGGAGTGAGTTACTAATGGAACAGACGGATTTGACGAGGAAAAGATGACCAACCACTAAGAATCCAGAAGCACCGGAGAACAGGCCAGATTAAAGAATGAAAGTTAGGGCGATCAAAAGCAAAGGTACAAGATTTACAACTGGCTGGATGCATCAATGCGAGGATAGAACTGAAGATTTGTATGAACTCCTAAGTTTCAAACCAAAGTTTCGTTATTTCCTTTCTTTTTTCTCCTTTAATTAGATGTTGAGAATCAGAAGTGGCCACTGCTGCTTCTGACATTCGACCGTTTGATCCAGTGTGACTGAGAGAGTTTGAGGTAAGTCTCCTTTAAAACAACTCACTGATATGACATATGAAATAACGGAAGGCACGAGCAGAGAGGAGTGGGAATGAACAATCACACCTTCCACAGCAGTTGGAGGACGTGCCAAAGTGGTCAGGAATGAGTGAGAATGAATTGGAGTTGCAACCCAGCAGAAATGAGTGGATGTGCCTGAGTGGCTCTTCCAGACTTGTTCAGCACCACGGACAGCACCATTATCTCTCTCTCTCTCATAGACTGCAGCGTCGAAGAGAAAACACATAAAAAACCCATCTTGCTGGTTTATAACGGATTTGGACACAAATAAGGGGGGGGGATCACCTCTCCGCCCATGTATTGAGCCCACAACATCCACAAAATATATTTCAAAGGGTTGTTGCATTGTGGAACGAAAAAAAAAAAAAAAAATTAACTGTTAGATTTGTGATAACAATCCCATTTCAGTGCTCTGAGACAGGCCCCTCAGCTCCCTCACCCAGAAAGTAACGAGCCAATTGAATTGGTTAGATGGGTGCCACAAGGGGGACAAAAGGTTTAATTCTCTCCAATCTGTCACAATCTACAGACTGACATCACCTCTAAGCCTCACAGGAAAGAAAGACACCAAGAGAAATAGGGAGTGATGGGCAAGAGGAAGAGAGATATGGAAGATAAAGCAAGCAGCAGAGAGAGGAGGACGAAACTATGTTGGGAGAGAGTCCTCAAGGCGGGAACAGCAGGAGTACATGAAGCACACACACATATATATATATATAGGTTAGCACAGGGAAAAGACCTTGGCCCAAAAAATGGAAGGAGTACCCAACATGGACGCGCACGACGGGGATGCGCCTACACCTGTGCTAAACTAACCAACCTTGACTGTGCAGCGTCTCCCCCCCCCAACCCCCCAAAAAATAAAAAAATAATAATCAGCCCAAGAGGAGGATGGAGTCACTCAGTGGGGAAAAAAATAAATGACTTGGTAACGACTAAACGTAGATATCGTGACTCAATGGGTGGGTTCGCTCAGGTTTTTTCTCGGAGCATTTCAGCTGCGCAGCCACACTCATGGTGAAACTCGCACCATTTTCACGGCGCCGAGCGGAGAGTTAAACACCAGATCTTCTGCAAAAAAAAAACTACATGTATGTAAATGGATGTGTATCCCGGTGCAGGGCTGACTGAGGCAGCGATGTGCGCATAAGATTGTTTAGAAACCCCCCTACTGACACACACACACACACACACACACACACACACACACACACACACACACACACACATACATACACACACACACTCACACGCGGAGTTTGGAGATGATAAACACAGAGCAGCGAACATGTGAGCGACTCGCACTAAAAAAAAAAAAAAAAAAAAAAAAAAAAAAAAAAAAAAAATGGGATGGAATTGTTGAAAGAAAATGCTGAGAGATGCTGAGCCTTTTGGCTTCCAGGTGGCATTTCTTCTGACTGTGATATCTCCAAAGAAGATGTGTCTTTTACGCAAACACGACACGAGGACACGTTATGAATGCTGCGTTTTTTTTCCCCCTTTTCTTTTACAGCTGCTGTCATCACACACACACACACAATTAGACACAAGCATACATTCAAAAATGACTCAGTCAGGTTGGGGGGAAAAGGCGTCATCGTCACCAATTAAGAGCCAAAATCACACAACTGTAGTTATTTAAAAAAAAAAAAAAAAAAGGGGAGAAAAATACTCACCCTGCCACGAGAGTCGTGCGCACACGTCAGTAGCAAAGAAACCTCACACCAGGGAGGCTTGGTGGATTCTGGTCTCTCTCTTCTACGTGTGTTTTTTTCGCTTAAGCCCCTTTACCCATCCTCCAAAATCCCTCACTCTCTCTTTCACTCAATCTGTCCCAGGCACTGCGGTGGATTGGTTCAGCGAGCTACTTTGGCTACAACAGAGACATAGCGGGAGCAGGAGGGAGAGAAGTGTTGGAGAGAGAGAGAGGGAGAGAGAGAGAGAGAGAGGGGGTGAGATAGTGAGTGAGTGAGTGAGTGAGCGAGCGAGCTAGAGAGAGAGAGAGAGAGAGAGAGGGGGGGGGGGGGGCATGTTAAACTCCAGTTTCTCATCCTATCATTTATATTCTTTTTTTTAAGTGATTTGTTTCTGTTTTCATCATAGGCTGCTATAAAGAAACGTAGTTGCACAATGTTGCATAACGTTCCAATAAAAACCAATAGGAAAATCAATTGTATTGGTTTTATGATTAGTTTTTATTTCTCTGTACAGTCATGTTTACCTTTGTCATTTTCTCTTATTAACAGTCATCTGTCATAGACAACATTGAACTAATCTCTAACAAGGTGCTCTACAAATAAAGTTTAACTGATTATTTTGCATTTATATACATTCTTATTATATATTATATTTATATATAATTATAATTATAATCTTACTTACAACATGCCTTTAGGCTTACAACATGCCTTGGCAGTACTGTGCTCACTATGGTCATGTCAATGAAGCAACATTTATTTTCAATTAAATGAAAACTTAAATCCAATTTACAGAATGTTGCAGATTTACAGCATTTAGTGTCAAATATAAGTGGAAAACACAGTAGATCACCTGCTCTCTAGTAGCTGTGGTTCATTTAAGAGCATTTATACACTTTCATTTAACCTCACATTATAACTATACTAGATAAACTGCACAACTAGTAACCTCTCTCTCCTTCTCTTTCTTCATCCTTGTCCTCCGCTTCCGCTTGCCCCCTCCTCCTTTGTCTCCTGTGGTCCATGTCCCTTGGTCTATTTTTAGCCGGCTGGTGGAGGAGTCCTATATTTTTAGTAACGATATCAATAGTCTACAGCACACTCTGACCTCAGGGCATGAGCGAGAGGGAGAGATAGAGAGGGTGAGAGAGGGAGGTGGGGGTGAGTATGAGAGATTGAGGCGAGATAGATAGAGAGCAGTGAGAGAGGAAGAGGAGGCAGCAGTGAAGAGGAGGGATGATATCATGTCAAAGTGACAGTGAATGATGGACTGCACACACAACTCCGACCGCAGAGTGCTGGAGTTTCAGCTACATGAAGGGAGATACTGTCAAGGTTGGAGTAAAGGCTGCGGTGAGGAGTTTAGGATCAGGCAGTCGACATCAGGTGTACAGCAAACACACAGAGGAGGAGTTATCTTTTCACAAATTTCATGTTTCTTTTTTCTTTAAAATACCTTATTTAAGAGTGAAAGTCCTTCCCTTCTGTATTGTAGATTAGAAACACATTACCGACTATAATAAGAAATCAACATTCATGTTGTCATCACAGGAATGAATATACAACCTTTTAAAACATAAAAGTCACATTTCTTCACAAGATAAGTGACATTTTTTTGAATTACAGCAACACAAAGAACATCAATCTGCGTTTCATCTAAAAAAGTAAGATACAATGGTTAGAAAAATTGTAAGATCAAAATGTGAGAAAAACTCACACGTTCACTCCCTGAACACCATTATTGGATAATAAATAACTGTAAAACAGATTATAATAATGATGCAGAGGCCAGGACAAGATAAGACACGATATTCGTATCAAAGGACAAGCGCGGCGCCCAGGGGGTTATATCAAAGAGATAACAGCTACAATAAGAAATTCTGACAATATGATTTAAAGAGAATGACATAAAACAATGCATCAAAGCATTTACAGTGCAGCACTGACATGAGAGACAAACAGAGAAGAAGAGAGATGAAGTGCAGATAGAGAGGGAGATGGGAAGTTGATGAGATTTTAATGTGAAGGTCAACTTGTTATAACTCTGATCTCTATGGGGATATTAGTCCCATCATGATGCTGGAGGGGTTGGAGGGGGGAGTTTGAGGCTGCTTCAGAGGAGGAGGAGGTGGAGGGAGAGAAAATGAGATGCCTGAGAGGTGGTTTTGCTGGTTCGACAACTACAGTATCACAGTAAATAGAGGGGTCAGCATCTTCTCTGTGTGAGCGTGTAAGAGTCTATGTGTATGTGTGTGTGTGTGTGTGTGTGTGTGTGTGTGTGTGTGTGTGTGCACATGCTTGAGATTGCACTTTTGAGTGTGAGTATGTGTGAAAGTGAGGGAGCGAGCGTGACAGAGAGGCGTGAGGAGGAGACAAAGCGAGAGGCTGTGCATGTTTGTTTCTCGGCAGCATCGCACAGAATCACAGAATGAAACACTTCACTTGTTCTCGTTTCATGATTTTTTCAGATAGTTTATTTTGATGTTCATTTTTTCCAGCAGAAAAAAAACAGAAGTTAACTCAACTAACAGACACATAAATTATCTATTGTGATTTAAGTGAATGTTTTTATCTATCGTATTGAAGTCTTGTGTGTTGTGACAATTGACCTGAACTCAAACTGAACTAAGGCATCAGATTAACTGCTCCGACCATTAAAAGGGACTTTTAAAAAATGGACAAATGTGCACTTAAAGAAAAACTGCAAGATTTTGATCCTCTGGATGAGAAATGGTTATAATTATTATTATGCTGACATAGAATGTGATACAAACAAATAAAGATGCTTTAAAGAAAACAGATTTCTGTGTGAGATAAGCAGCTGGTTTGTGAGATAAGAGCACTGAAACAGGATTATTAAACTGTATGTTTGCAGCAACCTGCACCACTCAGATAGTGTTTAATGACAGCCCTGCTATCATTTTTCCATGTATTGAACAGTCCAAGTGAGGCTCACTTTTAATTATGCCTAATCAATGCTGTGGGTACGTCATTACACTGCAAGAGCTTTATGGTTTACACCACAAAAATAATAAAGTACTTGTAAGAGTCTTGAAAACATTATTAAAATTTGTATTTTCTAGGACTGCATGTACATAATTCAGTGTAGTTGTAGGATGACATTTAGGAGCAAAGATACTGTATATTGCAGAGCAGATAGGAACAAAGGGGGAGGGGGGGGAGCAGCCTGCATTAACTGTCAAATTATTAAGCATCTCAGTGGGACATCTGAGGTGATCTGTGTGACGTTAAACACAGAGCTTGTGCCAGGCCAGAGGAACCTGAGTCTAAAAAAAAGAAAAAGGCTACCCGCTCAGTTTGCATCGTAGTCAAAGTGTCAACACTCACACTCAAATAAAGTGAGATAGATATATAGAAAAACACACTAGAGTGAGTGCATCTGATGCTGAATTACTGTACTTTGTATAAACATAATATTCGACTGGAATAAACCTGCTAAGAAACATTTGTATTCATGTGAATGAACTACAAGTTGATTAACAAGTGACTGTCTGCTATGGGGCCTGTGTAGCTGTTTGTAGTTGTTTAGTAAAATTCTCACATCACCAGACGATTCTAATCAAAGTAATGGAAAGAGTTTTAGATAAATTGGTTTTAAAGTTGTATGTATGTATATTTTCTTGGAAAATCTACAGCTTTATAAATCTAGTCTGTCAAAGCATTTCATTCTAAAAACACAGCATGCATTTATCAGGTTCATACTACAGTACTATCATATCAAGTTAAGGGTTGTCTTACAAAAAACTCTAAGATGGAAATCTGCAGAATAATACTGGCTTTGTTTGCATTGCTGCAACATATTCTGTGACTATCAATAAATAATACACGCATCAAAGAGAGAGCATGAATATAAAGGTGTCTTGGCATTTTCTTGTAAACGTCAGAATTTGGTTATGAGAGGTGTCTTTAATACTCGCCACTAGTTCTCATGTTCAAATTCTTTGTTATAAAACTACTACTGTGGGGATGAACAGGGGGATTGGGGTTCACTTGGAGGGGTTGTTGTAGCCGTTCTCAAACCGCTGTGAGTGGCGACGGGGCAAAGTCTGGGTTTTGGAAGGTGAAGCCCTCGAAGTCCTCCTGGTTGATGGCTGCTAGTATATCGGGGTCAGAGGGAGTGAGCGCTGACGGAGCTGCTGTGAAGAACTTGTCGAAGTTTTCACCTTTTTTCCCACCCTGATGAAGAAAAAGGAGATGATTAGCCTGCATGCTGACACATTGGCGATTAATTGTACACACACACCATTATCTTTCTCCTGAAAAAAAGACATAAGAGAACCCAAATTATAAAAAGACTCTACCTACGTATGTCTTTTTCTTTTTTCTCACCCACACCCTCGTTTTCTCTCTAAGGAGCTCTCTACCACACCTACAGTAGGAAGAAAGCTGCTCACGTCTCCTTTCCTGCTCCTTGACAGCCGCTCTGCTGGATGATATGAATACCATTTGGCTAATGGGCCTGGCCTCTAACCTCTGAGAATACTCAGCTCGCTCAAGGCCCACCTCACTCTGGGCCAGTGGGGCCACAAATTGGCGGTTGGCGAGCTAATGATGACAGACAATTTACATACAGGTGGAGTAGGCTGGACCCTGAGGTCAGGGGGTCCTGTCTGTTATGACTGGACTGTCTGTTCCCGAGCACCTAAAGCCCATCTTCAGGAGCTAGCAAAGGTGATGAAAGAGGGAAAAGAGAAGGGAATTGGGAAGAGGGAGAGAAAAACATGTCCATTTGAACTGAGAGAAGAAGAGGAGAGGAAATGGCCAACACAATGATGACGGCTGAGCGAGGAAACATGCAGGGATACGAGGGAAAGCGTGGGAGTTTGAGAGAGAGGAGACAGATGGAAGGAAGTGACAGCTATTCCCTAAAAGTGTCCTCAGAGAGATAGAGAATAAGAGACGGGCAAGGGGAACGACATAAAAGAAAGAAACAAAGAAAGATTGAAAGAAAAGAATAGTCTGTCCATCTGTTCAACTGACAGTTCTGGGTTTGAAGGGCGCCTGGATCTCCAGTCTCTCCAGACGTTCCCAGTCAAGCCAGCGGAAGAACGGATGCTCCTTGATTTCTGTCTCTGCTTCCTCTCCTCCACCCAGACGCTTGGCCGGGTGCTTCGTCAGGAGCTTGGGAAAGGGGGAAGAAGAGAAGGGGAAAAGTGGAATAAGAAAAGAAAAATATTGTGGTAACCATGGGATACAGATGAATCATATGTGCTCTCATTCTCTTAGGCAAAAATGTGCATGGTAAGCTTTAAATATTATTCAAATGTATTTTAAATGTTATATCAAGTAATTTAATTTAATTTGTCTGATTTACATATGCAAGTATATTGAAAGTTTGTTATTCACTTTCATGCTGAGAGTTAGATGACAAGATGAATATAATTCTAGCCTGTATGCTAAGTATAAAGCTACAGCATGCAGCCTGTTATCTTAGCTTAGCATAAACACTGTAAAAACAGCTAGCCTGACTGTCCGAAGGGAACTCAATTTGCCTACAGGCGCATCTAAAGCTCACTCACATGTTTTGTCTTGTCTTTTTAATCCGTACAAAACTTAAAATGACTTTTTGTGGTTTTAAGGACATTTATGTTTATATTATTTAATGGCAACAAGACTTCAGGAAGTCACTGCAGCCAACAAAGAAGCAGTCTGGCACTACACTACTATGAGAGTAGTATAGATCTTCTCATCTGACGCTCAACAAGACAGCAAATGAGCTAATTTCCTAAAATGTTGCACTATTACTTTAATAAGTCAACAATGTGCATGTTTAACCTTTGCTGTATTTATTTAAATATATTTTTAGAAGTATAAGATGAAGTCAGTTAATATTTTCTGAATTACACTGGAAATTCAGTCTCAACTGTCTTTGTGCTAAAAGTTATACGAGTCAGAAAAATGTTGGCTTACTCCCTTGCAGATAGAGACAGCTTCACGAGAGAGACTTTTTGGGTATATCACACACTGCTCCATGATGGACTGAAACAGCTCCTCCTCGTCAATACCATCAAATGGTGGCTGCGAAGAAAAGACAGAGAGAAAAGGAAAAAGAAAGAGTTAGCTGCGGGCAAATTGAAAGCAAATATATTGAAATCAAAGTTCTCTTGAAAGTCTTTTGAAGTGATTACAAAGGAGAAGCACTGGAGGCTTAAGAGTCTGTGCACACGGCTCTATTGTTAGGATTAAGCTGAGTGTTACCTGTCCTGCCAGCATTTCATACAGCAGTACTCCATAGGACCACCAGTCTACTGCTTTATCATAGGGCTGATATGCCACAATCTGAAAAGGATGGAGAGAACAGGAGAGGAGATAAAAGGGAAAGAATGGCAGCGTAGAGATAAGGAAGTAGAAAGAAGACGGGGAGAGCGAGAGAAAGCGCAGTCGTAGCAGTGAGCTGCTCGGATGATGTGCAGCTATCAGACTCAGCCGGGAAGAAAAGCAGAGAGAGAGAGAGAGAGTAGTATGGCATTAGGGAGGGTAAATGTATGAATGAGCTCAGAAATAATCAACACATGACTTTGGATTTGTGTGTTTGTGTTGTCTGCACGTGCGTGTGTGTGTGTGAGTGTGTGTGTGCGTGTATGGGGGGGTGGGGGCACATGAGAACAATTCCCAGCCCCTGGGGAAATATATTGTATCTCTTCCAAAATGGCAGATGCAGGAGAATCAATGGGTGTTTACATAAGAGAGTCAATACCCAGGGGTACCATAGCAAGGTTTACAAAAATGAAAGACGTGCACAACAGTCACAGCTTCTCTTTCTCTCTCTACTGGGTCTGTCTACTACAAGTCCGTAAACCAAGCAAGCTGGATATCCACTTCACTCGCTCTCTGAAATGCATTTGTTCACGATAACTTAACACAGAAACGCGCACACGCAAAACACACACGCAAACTACATGTAAGGGAAACATTACGCAGCATACAATTATGATATTTAGCATTTCAAAAGGTTGTCAAGCAAAAACCACCTTCGCTGTTTTCAGGCTGATGTTTGCATCATCATCAATGAAATCCTTTTGAGATACATTTCCAGGGGTTTGTTTTACTCTCAAGGGAGTTAATCACCTTATGTCAGTTGCAGTAAGAGAAAGGAAAACTGGTAGCACAAGGTCTCTGAAGGACAATCGTGATTTCTATGCAATGTTCTTAAAGCACAGGCACACACCACTGCTAATTGAATCATGTGAAGTTAATTATTTAAAAATGCTGACAAGGTCAGAGAGGACGGAGGAGAGGAGAGGGGATGCAGCGAAGCAACTCGCCGTCTTGCAGCAATGCAAAACAGGTCAAGCAAACGAAGAGGGGAGGACAGGGGGTGAGACCAGGGGGGAAATTATGAATCTAAGGAACAAATGAGGAGAGTCCAGGAGTCAGTCTGGACCACCATGTGAGAGCACTGGTCGGTGTACCTCGGGGGCGATGTAGTCAGGGGTTCCACAGAAGGTGCGCGTGGTGTCGCCCTCCAACATGCCCTCCCTGCACATCCCGAAGTCAGCTATCTTTATGTGGCCCTCGCTGTCAAGCAGCACATTATCCAGCTTTAGATCCCTGAGAAAGGAGGAGACACATGGGATCACACAGGTATGAATCATTTTGATAGATAACATCTTTATAACAGTCATTAGCTACATAAGACGTGATAAATCTGTGTCTGTGTGCAGTGGCAGCGTCAAACCAGGCCATGTTAGATGTTCGATGAGCAGCCCTCTTCTCTACCTGTAGATGATGCCGTTGCTGTGGAGGAAGAAAAGGCCGACAGCTATCTCCGCTGCATAGAACCTGGAGGGAGAGAGGAGAAGGAGGGGGGGGGCTCACTACTGGTTGCTTTATCTTTCAGAATAATGGACAAGTTTTTCAGCAAGGAGAGAGAGAGAAGAGAGCTCAAGAGAGTGATGAAAGGGAAAGAAACCGAGTAGATGAAAGGTAGGAAGAAGAAGAAAGAGCTGGAAATGGGTAACAGGGTATGAATGAGTTTGAGATGATTGATCAAAGATTATTGATTAGATGAACAGCCAGGAGGAGGGAAAATGTAGATATAAAAGAGATTAGTGGGAGGAGAAAGGGCTGGTACGTCATTTGATGACTTCTTTTTTTTTTTAATCACCGGTCTAATGAACAAAGCTAAGAGAGGAGTGTGTAAGTAAAGGAACAGAGGATTAAAGAAAGGCAGGAAATGAGACGCTGCAGATGAAGACCGTGTTTTAAGGTGAAAGAAAGGAGCTTTATGACTACATACGCTGCGTGAGGCTCTTTGAACTTGCCGACAATCTGAATGTGAAACATCAGGTCTCCTCCGTTCACGTATTCCATCACATAATACAGACGGTCCTGCAGAAACAAAACACACACACACACACACACACACACACACACACACACACACACATGAATATCCACACTCTCCATACATAATCACCTCTTGTCCAAATTAAAAAGCAATCTATTAAACCCTCCTCCAGGACCAAGGACCTTGTTAAAGAAAGCAAACTAATTATTTAATAAATTAATTGAAATTTTTAGGCAGCCTTTATTGAAACAACTCCAGGGAGGACTTCACAGCCAAAATGTCAGGCAGGTTTATGGACGATTTAATGTGATTCATTGAGGACCCCGTATACCCTCCACTCGCACACACACACACACACACACACACACACACACACACACACACACACACACACACACACACACACACACACACACACACACACACACACACACACACACACACACACACCTCAGTCTGGAAGGCGCAGTAGAGAGATGTGAGGAAGTGAGGGCGAGAGGAAAGCGCCAGAACCCTCCTCTCCACCAGAGCGCTCTCCGTGTCCTCGTCCTGGAAGAGAACGTCTTTCTTCAACACTTTGACGGCGAACAGACGCTCGCTGCCTCGCTCCTCTGCCAGCAGCACCTGAACGGAGACAGGAGAGGAGGGAAAGTAACTGTAACAACAAAGGTGCACCTAAGAAGTTTGAAGCAGTTATTGTGCGTCTTCAACCTGCTGAACACAACGTTTATGTATAGACAACAGCTAAAAAGAGCATTTTTTTAATCCAAAATTCACTTAAAAAAAAAGTATTCACGCATTCAGTGCATCAAAGTCTTGAATGCATCTCTCATTCAAGCTTCACCTCTCTGGATAGAACTTTGCATGTACTGTAAAGCTGCCAGTACTGAACATTTTTTAGGTCATTGTGTTTAATGAGTGACATGGTGCTCTAGTTAGGGGAAAACTAGTTCAGCTGTTTTAATAAAAAATTATGTGCTTTTGAGGCACATTTAAAATATTGTGTGTATTACATAAAGTGTTGTGCTAAGCCAGGACTTGTGTGGAGCGGCCAGTATTGGAAAAATGCATTTACGGGTAAGAAAGTGAAATAGTGTAAGAGAAAAAAGAAAATGTATCATATTATATAGACAGATGCTTAAGAACAGTAAGTACTGTGCACATTAACTCCTCTGAAGTTTAATTAAACCAGAAGATTTCAAGTCATGTTAATGACATAAATGAAAAAGCGACGCGGCTCTCGTGTTTTTATCAGACATTAAAAAGACATTCAGCGGCTATCTTCTCACTGCTGTAAAATTGGCTGCTAGCGGGTCGCTCTTAAAGCTAATGAATGCTATAATTTTCTAGAAAAAGAACCACATGAGACGGGTTTTACTGTGGTTCATGGGAAAGGATATGTCCAGTCCTTAGTGCTGTGCTGTATCGGTCACTGGCTAGTGGGGATTTAGGGTCTGATTTTATTTTCAAATAGTGGTGAAAAATAGAGGAAATCACATGATGTCATTTTCAGAAATCAATGAGACTTCTGGTATTGTGAAGAAGGCTTTGTGTGTGCATGAACTATATGTGTGTGTGTGTGTGTGTGTGTGTGTGTGTGTGTGTGTGTGTGTGTGTGTGTGTGTGTGTGTGTGTGTGTGTGTGTGTGTGTGCAGTGCTATTAATGATCTTGTCTCCTTCTCTGCCCCGTGGTCTTAAACTAACTCCCATGAAAATGGGACTCATCACCCTCCAGAATACTACAAATCTTACTAACACAATCATGTACTTTTCCCTCTTTTTACGCTTTTGTTATCCCACTTCCTTTTGGTCATTTTGTCACTTACAAAAGTACAGTAATCCTCCTCTATCTTGGCCTTTCTATGTCTCACTATTCCTCACTCAGTAGCCCCGGGGTCTGTCTCTCCTTTCTTGGGTCGTTTTTTTTTCCTCACATCTTACGTAAGTCCAGTCTATTTCTCCTGTCCTCTGTAGACTCCCCTCTGACAGTTATGAAACAGCACAGGGGGGATTTCAGAGGAGGAGGAAGGACTCAAAACTCCACTCTCTTCATTATGCCTCATCTACAGGGGAATTAAAGAGAAAAAGGAGAGCAGAAGCTCCCTTGAAATGAACACCTCCAGGAGGACTGTGTGGCATGTAGGAAGCCAGCCAGCCAGAGCTCACGACTGCTGACAACACAAAAGGAGCCAAGGGTTAAATGAATCATTTGGCAGTAGTAGGAGAGACAATGAGCGTGTGAGTAAGAAAGCGTTTTTTTCTTCAAAGAAATTCTGCTCAAGAGCTGCTCTATGAAATGCAACTTGAAGGTCAAGTACATCAATAGAAGAAATGATTTACAGCCAGAAACCATCTTTGTTGGCCTCTTTGATGTTACTTACAGCTGATGGATTAGTACATAGAGGAGATGACATTTGCTGTGTTTACCTTGCCGAAGCTGCCTTTTCCCAGCACCATGAGGAAGTTGAAGTCGAGGATGCCCACTATGACTTTGGCAGGGCCGGGGGTGTGGACTGGTGGGCAGGATGGTAGAGGGGTCGGGGACAGAACCACTGGGAACGGTTCAGACAGCGCAGCAGGTAGCGCCGGAGGCAGAGATGGTATTGTGCCGTCTGGCAGAGGCTCCTGGAGAATCGTAGTGGGAAGGTTGAGAGATGAATCGTTGGATGCATTCCAGCATGCACACACACACACACACACACACACACACACACACACACACACACACACACACACACACACACACACACACACATATATATAAAAACCTGACAAACAGAACAAACTACTTCCTACCCCGAGCTTTAGATTACAGTTAGGCAGAACGCTCCTGCACCCTGGTGGAGACGGAGTGTAACAGGGAGGGAGTGGACCATATCTAATCTATTATCTAATTAGTTAGCTACAACACCAGGCATAAATCTTCTTGGGGTTTTTTTCTCAGATATAATAGAGAGGGAAAGTTCAAGATCCTGACCCAGTGTGAGCAGTGGCAGCTGCTGTTTATTAGATGTAGGTAATTATAAGCTGATAAAGGCCAAGGCTTTGCGATGAATTGTTATTAGCATGGTAAAAAAAAAAATCCACTCTGGTGAATACACGTATGCATTTCCCCCATGTTGCTTTTTGGTCAACATGAGCACCAACTGACGGCTTTTCAGCCA
Source organism: Anoplopoma fimbria (assembly GCF_027596085.1). NCBI lineage: Eukaryota > Metazoa > Chordata > Actinopteri > Perciformes > Anoplopomatidae > Anoplopoma > Anoplopoma fimbria. The sequence continues at coordinate 17,157,499 of NC_072468.1, read as the reverse complement.
TAAGACCTGCAGCAGTTTCCTACCTGCAGGTCTGGGTCTGGCACGGGGATGTTGTAGTACTCTCCCTCATCTTGGGCCAGCAGTTTGAACCAGCCGCTGATTGGACGCCTGAAGATCTCACTCACTCCGAATGACAACGCTCCCATGAAATCGTTCCTAGATGTGCGGTCCCAGTCCCAAACCTCCACAGACAGACGCCTGTCCCACTGGTGACCGCGCACTGAGCTGGAGACACAAACACAAACACTCTGAGAGTTAGCTCACTGTGTGAGCAACACAACAACGCACAAAGACACAAAGAAATGTATGTATTTTTTACTTTTTTCACCTTTGTAAAATTCTCAGATTTCAGAGGCAAATTCCAAATATTTAATTGTACTGAATATCAGAAAAATGCAAAAATAAAGATAATAAATGATCGAATACAAACACTGTTGATGTAAAATAAGCTGCATAAACAGTACTCAGTGAACATCAACCCTCTAATCCTTGTCTTTCAGGGTCCTTACTTATGAATCAGTAATTCCATGTTCAAGGACATTTTATTTTACCTAAAGTACATTTTACCCCAGAACAGAGTACATTTTCATACTTGGATTAAAGTTCACAATGACTCACAAGGTGAAACTCTCATTCCAGACGGGATTGAGTGTTGAGCGGATGGTCTTGGTCTTCTGTTTGCTGTGGCTCTTTGGGTCTGGAATCAATTTCAGTTTGACATACGGGTCTGACAGGCCGTTTGGATCCATGGGCATCAGGTTACGAGCCTCCCGCACTGAAGAGAAAGAAGAATAATAGAAAGCGCAGGGAGAGAGAAATCCTTCATTACCCGTGTAATCCTTCCATTTGTTTTAGAACCCATGATCCAGCTGGTCCTCTCACCTGTTACAAAGACATCCTCCTTCTCTCCTCTGATGGTCAGGTGGATTCTCCCTCTCTTCTCTGTGTGGTCTTGGCCACAGAGACTGGGAACACTGGTTTCACACCGTCGATGGACGTTCATGTCACAACCTAGAGGTCAAAAAGATACACATACACAAGTTTGAACAGGCACATGTAAAGGTGAAAAAAAAGTAATTAGATAAATAGCAAGTTTAAAAATATAAAATGTTTCCTGTCTATCACACAAATAAAGGCAAAATTCAATATATATATACATATATATTTTTTTTTTGCATAATATAATATACATCACTTTTTGCATTTTCCCTTTATTTGTATGAAAGACGGGAAAAAAATTTTGCTTCTTGCTTTTTATCTAATTACCTTAGGATATTGCATTGACACTGTTTTGTCAAGAGCTAGATCAGATTAATACAACTGTCATGTCTAACCTGTAATTAGAAGAGTCCAGGCAGCAGCTGCTAAGCTTCTCATAAAGACTGAAAAAAAGGATTTGTGAGAACTGCCTGACTCTGTCTGAAGGTAAAAAAATCCTCTATCAGTAACTCTAAAGCTCATTAATTATCGCATAATTTGTATTTGTTTAGTGGGTACAAAACTGACTAGTTGTGTTTTTAAAGTGGGTTATGTTTGACTGTTTCTTTGCCAGGCATAGTCCCTTCCTGGAGTCTCTGCTGGTTGTCAATCTCCTAATCTAATTCTCTGCAAGGAAGTGAATAAGTGTATTTCCCAAAATACCCCAAACATAAACGTAACAAAGTCAACTCTACATTTTGAAGGCTAATTTTATTGGGACCAGCTTTATTTCCCCAGCAGAGAGGTGAGTCCCAATAATGTGCATGTGTGAACTGATTCTTATCTCACACACAGATTTATAACACTGTTTTGTCTAGTGAAACTCACAGCCACATTTCATGCCCTGGTGAATGAGTCCGTACAGCAGCGAGCCACAGTGGTCGCAGAAGGTGGGACTGGAGTAAGTGTGGGCCTTAAACATGTGTTGAGTCTTCAGGTCCTGAAACACAACAGAAACAAACTGCACTGAAAAACATACACACACAGAAACACACAGAAACACACAGTGTGACCATGGAGGAAACTGTGAACACACACACACTTTCACACATTAACACATGAGTATGATTAGTGGAGAGATGTTGAGTGGGGTATTCATGGACAAACCAATTAGATTTCTCCACTGGGAGAGGACATATAAATGAGAGTGCATCTAGGCAAGGCTGTGTGTGTGTGTGTGTGTGTGTGTGTGTGTGTGTGTGTGTGTGTGTGTGTGTGTGTGTGTGTGTGTGTGTGTGTGTGTGTGTGTGTGTGTGTGTGTGTGTGTGTGTGTGTGTGTGTGTGTGCGTGTGTATATACTGTGCAGAGATGGATGAATCACTTTTATCTCTCCACAGCTCATCAGACCCCACCACCACCACCTCTCTCCACACACCACCTTCTCCGAAAATGTTTTCCCTCTGAGCCGCTATTTAAAATCACCCTGTTTCTCCTCTCTGTGTGTGTTCCTGTCACTCTCTCATCCTTTTTTTTTTTCACAGTCACACACATGTTCCCCTTGACCTGATTTCCGAGGCAGTTTATTTGGCTGGCAGAAAGAAAAAATATGATCTCCCCGAAATCCTCAAAATGCCACAGAAAGGAAGACTGAGCAGTGTGTTGCTCTCTCCCCTCTCAAATTCTCTCTCTTATCAGCCCCTCCTCCCCTCCACCTGCATCTCCTCCACTCTCTATCTCAAACTCGCTGCATCTCTGAGGCCTTGTAGGATGATTTGACATGAGAGCAGACGTCACAGTTGGGATAAGGCTGCCTGATGTGAAGGATGCATGGATTGACAGATGAGTCATGCACACGTGTTCCTGGCTCTGAGAGGATGGCTAATATGATGATGACGGGCTAAACCTTGACTACAGCGGAAAGCAAAAAAAGTAAAAGACAAGTGAAAGTAATTGCACATCTGCTCACATCTGGCTTGGGGCCCGCCACAGATCCGGGACAAGTGAAGGTCACAAACTCGTGGCATCTTTTGTGAACCACGAAACTGCAAACTGGGGGAAACACAGAGAAAAATATCCTCAAAAATGAATCGGTCACACTGGGAAAGTCGAGTAAGAAGATTATATACTGCAGAAAAAGACAATAACACTGGGTTTATCTTTACCTTGACATTGGAATCCCTGTTTGCCGATGCCCCTGAGTGAATAAGGCACATGGATTAAGACACAAACACAATCTTCTCTACACTGCTGTAAAGTAAAATATTTTGCTTCTGAGACCGTTTCCCAGCCAGCCGAGTGTAGATTACGCTGCCAAGACAGAGATAGTGCTGTTGCAATATTCCGTTCCAAGAGACATGCAGGCACAAGTTAGGTTTCATCATAAAACAAACACGACTGTGTTAGAGGCTGCCGACTTGACAAACAAAGCCGTTGTGTGTGAGGTTTGGGTGTCTTCCTTCACTAAGACACACTGCTGACCGGGTCAAGTGGTGTCAATCATTGTCACACACGCACACACACAGATACGCAAACACAAATCTCCTGTTTCCAGAACTGCGGTGTTGGCTAGTTTCCAGTGTCTCCTTAGAGCTTTAATTGAATAATTAAAGCCATTGATTGACTAAAGTGTCCTCTCAGCAGCCTGCCTGCTGTGAATCAAGTTTTGATTAGAGAGGCAGACGAACAAGACACCGCGGAGAGCTTCTCCACAATCATGCTGGAGAGGCCCAGGGGTTCATAGGAAACTGACCATAATCACTGATCTAAAATCAGTTCACCATCTGCCTGGGTAATAATTAAAGATGGGGTTGCCGAGGGTAATCTGATCCTTGATCAGCATTCAACAGAAGTCTCTGTCTGCAGCAGTCTGAGTGTACAAGGCCAGTTCTGCTTTTGACCAGCAGAGAGCATTAGAGAACAAAAGATAGATTCAGAGGAGGATCGACTGTGTTGCTTGCTGGCCAGATATCACAGGGAATTCACTGCATTTTAAGTTTAACGATGCATTGAAAAACCTATGCAGTTAAATAAAATGTTGGCATTAAAACACAAGATAAACCCTATAAATCTAACCAGAATACTGAAAACCATTATTGATGATTGCAGGGGGGGTGGCTGTACCTTGTCTATGCAAAAGGCATTTTTACTGATTTTCAACGCCATCATTAATCTTATTAGTAACACCTGTGCTTCTCCTACTAAAACAAGTCAAAATGTCTGCTGGGAAAAAAGCATGTTGGGTCTTTCCTTTGATCAGTTATATTTATGACCGATGAGAAAAGGAGGTCAGTGACTCCAAACACACACTGAACTGTGACACCAAAGTCAATTTCACTTAGTTGATAACTGAAGAAGCCATACAAGGTGAAACCCGTTTGGAGCTTGGCTTAATAAACCACATATTTACATTTCAAAATTGTAACTATCTTTTCTAAGTCTTTAATTAATCTACAAATTGCCCCCAGGGGCGATGACACCCAGGTTGAGAGCTGCTGCTCTGACATCTTGTGTGAAGGAAACGATTTTTCACCCTTAACTAAGTGGTGCTACTGCGGCCAAGATGCTAGCAGTTGGCGAAATGTCCTGAAAGCTACCCAGAGGCTGCTGGCATATGCATCGCCCTGCATCCGACATACACCACCACCATATGTCCAAACCAACACACACACACACACACACACTCACACACACACACACACACACACACACACACACACACACACACACACACACACACACACACACACACACACACACACACACACACACACAAACACAGAGCTTCACTGGACAGAACAAGCTCTCTGCATGGTTGTCTGCATGGACATTTTTTTACATGATCCCTTTTGTTTACACTGCCTGCCCACTACTTTTCTGAATATTGTTTTTCTTCTCATTTGAGCTGTAAATCATTTGCAGATTATGATTGGCAAAATACATATGATCCCTGTCCTTGTATCTCCAAAACATCAACTTTTCATGAACAAAACAGCCCTTTTTTAAACTTTGCGACACTGCATTATTCCTAATTTCTCATTTTATATCTATGTCATGATTTAGCCAATCATTTTCAAATGGCTTATAAAGCTTAAGAGACTTTTCCAAACTCATAAAGAGCCCCGTAATCCTTCAATTAATCTTAAAAATACAAAATCACCAAATTTGGAGATATGTGGTTTTCACTGGACAGTGATCAGTGGAAACTCCAGCAGTTCATAAAATAGTTAGTGTAGATCTAGCGTCTCCTGGAGCAACTACAACAACAAAATACTACTTATATCTATACACATTAAATATCTAACACTGCAAAACAGATAAAGTTTTCAAATTAGTTCTGTTGATGTGCGAGATCATTTTATTGCTTCTACTTAATAAAAATGTGCACTTTAACAGTACTGTGGGGCATTTTTGAATGTAGGGCTTTCTAATGCTTTCTGATGAACCATTTTATGGTATTCACACTTAAGGTGCACTCCACCAATTTGACTCATGATAGTTCAGTTTACTCTTTTCTGGTCCTATACTCAACCAGTGAAAACAGTTCAATCTATTTTGTGGCTCTGGAGGAGCTTTACAAGGTCTGGAATATAACACAAATTGCCGGCACCTAATGAAAGTTGCCACTGAGTTGCATTATGGGAATTGCAGCATCATTTTAATAAAAGTCAGAATATCTAAATTTTGACAAACTCTTGTTTAAATCTTTGAGTCCCCCAACTTTATGGAAGTGATATACTAAATAGTGCCCGTTTAAGATCTAAATAATTCCTCCTACATCGCTGCCTGAGTGTGTTTGTGCATGTTTGCATGTACTGTTACTCTGTGAGCAAGCATTCATACTGGCATAAATGTCCTAATTGTAATCTGGCTTGTGTGTATATGTGTGTCTACACGTGTGTGATGATGCTCCTTAAGTAGCTGCTGTACTGTGTGGGCTGCTGTGTTGAGGTGAGGATGTGTGATCAGATCAGGTCAGTGTGGTAGGCTGTTTCTGCAGCAGGCAGCTGGATCTGGTTTAAAGAGAAGAAGTGCAGAGAACAGGTCAGGTGGAGTAGTGGGATGCCTGAGGAGGCGGCTTATGAACTGCCGGGGCTGGTTTCTGTGTAAAATGTGCAGCTTTGTGTGTGTGTGTGTGTGTGTGTGTGTGTGTGTGTGTGTGTGTGTGTGTGTGTGTGTGTGTGTGTGTGTGTGTGTGTGTGTGTGTGTGTGTGTGTGTGTGTGTGTGTTTACCAGATGAAGTCGGTGCAGTGGCTGCAGAAGGTGGGCTGTTTGAAGAAGCGGGCTGTGAACTGGTGGTCTTTCACCTCCACAATCCTCTTGTGTTTGAGCGCTCCCTTCCTCTGGAACACAGGCACCCTGGCTGGAGGGGAGAGGGGCGAGGGCAGCGGGGAGGCACCGGGGGAGGCTGCCGATGTCGGGGAGGCCAGTGTCACCAGGGAAAGGGAGGGGGAGGGGAGACCGGGGTGGACATGATGCCTGAAGGATACAGTAGAAAGAGGAGAGAGGGGGGATGGATGAGTGTCAGTAAGGAGGGTATTGAGTTGTACAGGCGGAAGACCTTGAACATGGGAGAGGGAGGGGAGGAAGCAAGGACAGGGATGAGGAGCGGGGGGGGAGGGGAGAGGAGTGTAATTGGTCATGTTAGCAATAGGAGTAGTAATAATGGCACATGGGAATGACGTGATGGAGAGAAAGATCCAGAATGGACCGGAAGTGCAGAAGAAGATGGAGCGAGTGCAGGGTAAGTGACAAGAGTGAGAGTGATAAAGAAAGAGTGGTGTAATGAAGGACATGGAGGTTAATTCACACATGGAGACAGAACACTCCTCAGAGACTCTGCAACGCTAAACGATTAGTGCGACTCACTGAGTGTCCCACATACTGCCGTCCATTCCACCGACATCTCCCGCCCAATGTACCCCTTAAATCTCCATTCCCCTGGCAGCTCTGACTACACCCACCCCGCCCTCTAGTCGTTATGTCAACTGTGCCTCCTGTTGCCATGTCAACAACACCCCAACCACCTGCTCCAATATTAGAGCCTGCATACTATCTCCACTTCCTGCCTGCCCTTAATAGCAATTAGTATCATTTCAGAAGTAAAGTTTGAGATCTGAATAATGTGTTTATGTCTACAGGGAATAAGATGCAGTGGGAAAAAGTGCAAAACGGCAAATATGAGCTGGAGAGATTGTGGCGTAAGAGTTGCACGCTCCTAAATGATAAATGAAACCCCAACAGAGCTTTAATGAATAAATAAATAAGCTCATAGCAACAAAAAAAAGCATGCCAGAAAAACATGTGATGAAATGATGGTGTCTCAGCAAAGAAACAGAATCTAATCAATCAAAAGGGTGAATGAGGAGAATAGTGAGAAAAATGGCACATTGCTCAGAAATTAGTTATTAAATGACAAGAAGAAAAATATATTTTGTAAATGTGTGCAGACCCATACTAGGAAAAACACAAAGACACAATACCTGAATTTGTGGTGATTTTGGAGGAAAAGCTCGACCAAAGGGCAGCTTTCTTCTCTTCCTCCCCCCTTTTCTTCTCCTTGTTTGGCTCACTTCAAAAGAAAGGCTAAGGTGTCACACCTGTAGCTGGTCACCTCAACAACAACAAAAAAAGAGGAAGACTGGGAGAAAAGACCAAGATAAGCAGGTAGTCGTAAAGAATCAGCCAAAAAATTTAAAAGAAGAAAAGAAAAACCTTTTACAACAAAAAGCGAAAGAAACAAGCGTTTCAAGAGATGCAAGCTTTCGAAGAACCAAAGATAGAACAGTTAAGTGGTATATATCCGTTAACCCAAAGGCAGGGTGAGGAGGAGGACGAAATAGAGAGGTGGTATTCTCTTTCCAAGATTGATTCTGTTTTTACTAAGAAGAGGACGAGAGATGTGGCAAGAGAAGGAGAGAGAGAGGAAGAGGAAGTGAGCAAGAGAGTGAGAGGAGAGAGATTGAGGGGAACAGGCAGCGATTCATTTTGAAATCTGGGTTACTTCTCTCAGGAGAGGGTGAGGGAGGTACAGGAAGGAGGACGGATGAGACAGAAGCTGCCATTTTGCCACCACCATTACAGTATGGACAAGCAAGCGCCAACTGTCTCTCCCTTCCTCTAGTGCCAGACGGGGGGAGGAAAGGACTGGGAGAGAGAGAGAGAGAGAGAGAGAGAGAGAGAGAGAGAGAGAGAGAGAGAGAGAGAGAGAGATAGTATCCAGTCTGGAAGAAAAGAGAAGACAGCTTCAGGGGAGTAGAGTGAATGACAAGGCTTGTTAAGCACACGTAAAACAGGGAATAAATGGTTAATGGTCATGGAGTTAGCAGCAGATCCAGATGACTGAAGGATCAACAGGCCTGTGAAATAACAAACCCTGTTAATCTTTTCTGTTACAGTGCAGTTAAAAGTGTGTTCACTGCTTCGGATATTTGTTCTGAGATCAAAAGTGAGATCAGAGTGGAGGCATGATAACACTCCTCCACCGTGCACTGAAACCAGGTCAGCTAAGCCTGATGGGAAGAGTAGTTTCCAAGAGAGAAGAGCTGTGTGTCCATTGATTGCCCTCGCATTGTCAAGGACACACACTTACACAAACACACAAACAAACTTGTCTTGTATTGACAATTTGAGGCACTTTCTATTATTTGTATTGCAATTATTAATGGAACACAAACCAAGATTTAAAGGAATAGTTTGATATTTTGGGAGATTCGCTTATTTGCTTTCTTGCCGAGAGTAATTACATTTGAAAGCCGATACCATACTCACATCTGGTATGTGTATGTACCATCAGCTGGTTAGCTTAGCTTAGCATAAAGACTGGAAGCAGGGGCAAACAGCTAGCCTGGCACTGTCTGAATGTGAAAAAAAATCCTATCAGTACCTCCAAAGTTTTTTTTTTTAATCCTTACAAAAATGAAGTGTACCATCAACAGTTTGCTGTTTGTTTGGGGGCTGATTGTGTGCCAGACTAAATCTTGGCCAGGACCAGTTGCCAGGCAACCACCAGAGACCTGGACTACTACAACGTGCTAATTAGTGAGTTTTAGGGGTGCCAGTAGGTGGATCTTTTTTTTTTTTGTACTGGTGCACGGAGCCAGGATAGCTATTTGTAGTCTTTATGCTAAGCTAAGCTAACCACCTACTAGCTCCAGCTTCATATTTACAGTACAGACCTGAGAACGATATAAATCTTCTCATCAAACTCTCAGCAAGAAAGAGAACAAGTGTATTACCCAAAATGGCAAACTATCCTTTCAACCCTTAAACTCAATACCATCCCTTGTGGGGACCGGCTTTTTGTCCTCATTGGGTAGTTGAGTCACTATATTAAGTGTCCGTGTGAACATATTTCTGTCCCTGCAATGTAATACAGGCTCTCACACACACACACACAATTAATCACACTCCATGTTTGCACGTGATCTATGGACAATCTTGGGAGAAGAGAGCAGCAGGCGGGAGCAGGGAAGCAGGCAGGCAGGGGACGAAGGGGTGGATTGGAGAGGGACGGAGAGACTGAGAGAGGGAGCGAAGGGTTGAAGGTCTAATTAATGGAAATGTAGGTTATTAGTCTCCTGATGAGGACACTGGCAGAGAATTAATTAACAATTATAATTAGCAAGATTGTTAGAGAGCAAAATGGTGTCAGCCGGCAAGATAAGAGTGAGCTAGCGTGCATATGTCTGTGTGTGTTGGACGCTGTCATTATTACTGTATGTGTTGAAAAAAAAAAAGTGAACATGCCCTATCTGACAATGATATATGTCATTTCAGCATTAGTTATGCAGAACTAGCAGCTGATTGGAAATGATAGGGGGCTTTCCTTCATGCAAACCATCACCAGACCTTCCTCTATGCAACCGACAGTGTCTTAATTTTCAGGCCCATAAGACCTCCCCCCCCCCCCTCATCGCTTTTATCTTAGATGAGTCATGTTCTTGTTCTGTTGTCACAAATAAATGAGGAAGATGTCCTCAAATAGTGTGAGAGAGAAAAGGGGGCACACAGAAATATGAGCTTGAAGACCCTGCACTCCTCAGTAATCAGTGCATTGAAAAACAAAGCACATAAATGGCTCACAATGTCTCCCCTACATGCGGTGTGATGAGTAAGCACTTGTGGCTCTCAACTGTCTCCATCAGTGTGCGTTTGCATGCCTATCGGAGCCTGCTTTACAGTGTTTGATCCTGGGCCATAAAAAGCGAGCTGGTGTGTGATACATTAAGGCTGTAAACTAAAAAGACGTACACACAGCGGCACAATGAAAAACACAGATTCAGCCTGCATGATTAAGAGCAGAAAGCAACAGCTATAAAACATGGATAGCAGTGAGGATAAGATTAAATATATAGATGACAACAGAAAAAGGGAAGAATGAGTGCAGATCAATGAAGGAGACCCACCACAGTCTGTCTCTCCACCTTTACAATAATCACTTTTATATGTCAGGACTAGCTGTTGATACCATTTCTGATAATGAAGACTTTCCATATCAGCCCCCCTCTCTCTTGTTCTTGTTCGTTCTACAGATGGCCATCTTATTATTTCTGACCATGGCTTAATGAAACAGAAAATCCTCCTTCGATGGAATCTTTTTTTGGGGGGGAGCATTTAGGACTTTACCAATTACACGCATCCGTTATTGTCTAACGAACGCTCACTCGCATCGAGCACCGGCTTCAACCTGGCTGGCTCGCCGGCTTTCTTTCTCCTCCAATGAAATTAAGGTAAATTGACTTGCCTAACTGTTGTTTGTGGAAATCAGGCGGGAAGTGGTGTCTGAGGTAATCATATCTGCCTGTTAAATTTGTCTCTTCTGAACCAATTGGCTCTGTTTGCTCATATCGGTTTTCTGTTGGGGTGTGCTTCTATTTGCTTTTTTAATGAAGAGTGGTCTGCTGTGTTTTTGGAAGAGAGCAGCAAACCTCCACGCCAGTCAGATGAGACATTTGGCAGGCGACGAGGCTTTCAACATGGCCTACAAACTCTCAGTACTGAAGCAAATAAGCCTGCTCTCCATATTTACTTTACTGCTGACCTGCCTCTCATTGCAACAACAAATACTGCTAAATAGAAAACCCTACAGACAAATGAGGGAAAATTGTGTACATTAAATCAAATCTATCGGATAAAGTCATGGATTTATGTATGTGGATAGCTCAGGAGGGATATCCAAATAAAAATGTAAGAGAGTGGTTTGAGGGCTGAGAATCAATTTATTGATTACACCGGTTTAATGTCAGGTATAATGTTTATGCCCCATGAGTTAATAACCTATTGCAGTCTTTTCCATTTTCTTTAGTACAACTATGATGTAGTATGTTGCTCTGGCATACTGCCTGCCTTTCTTCATTTATTTAAACCATGTAAAGTCGACTGTTTGATGTATAACCTGGCAAAACTAAGCATGTGCATTGTAAAATTAATCTGCAGTTGTTGACGTTGTATAACGAAAAATGGTAGTTTAGAGGTATTGCCTAATTTAATTTAGTTGCCTACTTAGACATTACAGAGGAACATGGACATTATCAATCATTTAGTGTTTTGACCATCCAATGAATTTAAGTTCAATATTGACTTCCCTTTTATCTCTGTTTTTGTCTCCACTAACTATTGAGGCCAATATCTTGCTCTTTAATTTCTAAATGTTCCACTAGGTTTACCAGCTAGTTGCAAACTGTTTTGATTCTGTTTTGGTGCTAAACAGGTAGCATACAGAGACTTTTACACAGAAAACAGCTGCCAGCTGCAACAGAAAACAAGGTTTTTAGAGCGTTGAGGGTGAAACAACAGTTAAGTTGCAGGCCATAAAAACCAAAGTGGATGAAAGACTCTGAAACGCTCCGTAGAGCTGAGGGGAACTGCAGGCAGGTATTAATTCTCTGGGTTCAAGTTCACATGATCCATTACTTAAATAAAAAATATTGACTGCAACCGCTTTAAGCAAGACAAGTACAATATTAATATTTCATGATTTTGTTATTTTGCATTATCATAAAAAACAGAGTTTGGTTTTATCTGTCCACTAGTTATTTTTTACCTAGAGAATTAAATCTTTGTGCTCGGCCGATCCTGTCTCTACCAAGGTCGGTGCCTGGAGTATAATGAGTTTGGGACCGTGGCCAAGCCGATAGATCATCTACTAACATGAGTAAAACGGGCATATGAGCTGTAATGTATTACACTCACAGTATGTGCAAAATACTAACAAGAACTCAAAGCCTCAGCTGTAGGCTGCAAAACCATTGTTACTGCTGCAGGGAGGAAGAGATGGTTGTGAACAAAATGTGCTCAAGGGGAAGGATGAAAGCAGGAGGGCAGGAGATTCAGGGCAAGAGGGGCGATGGGATAATGAGGCGAGCGGAGAACAAGGTAAAGTCTGAGGATATCTTAATCTTCATCCCAGTTTTCTAGGATGAATTCCCTTTGGGTAGGTGGCATTACATACACACACACACACACACACACACACACACACACACACACACACACACACACACACACACACACACAAACAAGGATGTAATATGAATAATTATTTTGTCCTAGATGTGGCGAAAATGTCGCTTCACACTGGCCTCAGCATACAGCACACTCTCTATCTTAAGTACTACTGGCACACAGAGCTATTAATTCTTTCCCCTTAACATTCTGACAAAAGTTAACAAACAAATCCATATATGTATGTGTATATCTATATATATATATATATATATATATATATATATATATATATATATACAGCAGGTAAAATAAGTATTGAACATGTCACCATTTTTCTCAGTAAATATATTTCTAAAGGTGCTATTGACATGACATTTTCACCAGATGTTGGTAACAACCCAAGTAATCCATAGAAGAAAGGGAGGTGCAAAAAGGCATGGAAAGCCAAGACACCAGCTGAAATCTATCAGTAATTAGAAAGCAATCCTGCCCCTTGTCAGTGCAAATTAATATCAGCTTCAGTCCCAACTGATGGCCTATAAAAAGGTGTCTCATTACCAAGGTGTCACACAAGAAACATCTCATGATGGGTAAAAGCAAAGCGCTCTCTCAAGACCTTCGCAACCTTATTGTTGCAAAATATACTGATGCCGTTGGTTACAGAAGGATTTCTAAACATCTGAATGTTCCAGTGAGCACTGTTGGGGCCATAATCTGGAAGTGGAAAGAACATCATTTCACCATAAACCGGCCACGACCAGGTGCTCCTCGCAAGATTTGTGACAGAGGAGTGAAAATAATTATCAGAAGAGTTGTCCAAGAGCCAAGGACCACTTGTGGAGAGCTTCAGAAAGACCTGGAATTAGCAGGTACAATTGTTTCAAAGAAAACAATAAGTAATGCACTCAACCGCCGTGGCCTGTATGCACGCTCACCACAAGACTCCATTGCTGAAGAAAAAGCATGTTGAAGCTCGTTTAAAGTTTGCTGCACAACATTTAGACAAGCCTGTGAAATACTGGGAGAATATAGTCTGGTCAGATGAGACCAAAATTGAACTATTTGGATGCCATAATACACACCATGTTTGGAGGTTAAATGGCACTGCAACACCATACCAACAGTGAAGTTTGGAGGTGGGAACATCATGGTGTGGGGCTGTTTTTCAGCATACGGCACTGGCAAACTTCATATAATTGAAGGAAGGATGAATGGAAAAATGTACCGAGACGATCTTGATAAAAATCTGCTGCAATCTACCAGGATGATGAAGATGAAACGAGGGTGGACATTTCAGCAAGACAATGATCCCAAACACACAGCCAAAGAAACTCTCAATTGGTTTCAGAGAAAGAAAATAAAGCTGCTAGAATGGCCCAGCCAATCACCTGACTTGAATCCAATAGAAAATCTACGGAAATAACTAAAGATCAGAGTTCATAGAAGAGGCCCACGGAACCTTCAAGATTTGAAGACTGTATTTATGGAAGAATGGGCCAAAATCACACCTGAGCAATGCATGCGACTAGTTTCTCCATACAGGAGGCGTCTTGAAGCTGTCATTACCAACAAAGGCTTTTGTACGAAGTATTAAGTAAATTTCAGTAAGCGTGTTCAATACTTTTTCCCCGTGTCATTCCATTTTATTACACATAACTTAATTTCTGAATTTATTTGTTTGGTTTTCTTTGTATGTATGGATTACTTGGGTTGTTACCAACATCTGGTGAAAATGTCATGTCAATAGCACCTTTAGAAATATATTTACTGAGAAAAATGATGACATGTTCAATACTTATTTTACCCGCTGTATATATATATATGTATATGTGTGTGTATATATATATATATATATATATATATATATATATATATATATATATATAAACACATATGGATGTATCTAACTGCCTGGAATGATAAACAAGCATGCTAACATACATACAGACACGGATGCGACAGAAACAAAAGACACGTTTATGCACTTATTCTCTGTCACATAAACACAAAGACAAACAGTGTGGTATAAGCTGTGTTTTTTTTTTTCGTTTTTAGTTCCTCGTCATTGTCCACTGTGGTTCACGTGAAAATGGCAAAAGCGAGAGATTGGCTGGGGGGAAAAATACATGAAATGTGCACGGGTGTTTTTTTTCCAACTTCAGAGATCAAGGCGATGGGTTGTAGAAGCCTGCGGCGCAGCGCACATGATGAAAGGGAAACGGAGCCCCCGCTGCACATGTACTGTATGTGTCAGAGTACAGTATGTGCAGAAATACATTTATGTCAATTTAGGCTTTCAGTACATATACATTTCTAAAAACTCACATGTATCATATGTAAAAACAAAAAAGACAACAATAGTGAAAGAAACAATAGAGAAATGATCAATAAAATGCAGTTGAAAAGGGAAGGACAGACTAATTTTAAGGAAGGGATAACCAGAGATAGAATAGAGCAGAGAATAAATGAAATGACAGAGTCAGTCAGGGGAAATGGAATTGAAAGAAAATCACAAACAGGAGAGACGAAGGGGAACTTGTTATTGGCAGAATACTGAGAGAGATGGAGGTTAGAGAGGTGTAGGAGCACAAGGGCCACTGCACTGCATAGCAGGAGACGGCGCTAGTGTCGCTAGAGAGAGAGAGAGAGAGAGAGAGAGAGAGAGAGAGAGAGAGAGAGAGAGACAGAATGGGAGACAAAAGCGGGGAAGAGAATGAGAGAAAGTGTTAAGCCCTGCACCACAGACATGTGTTACAAATCCCCAGAGACCCCGGTGGCAAATCAGTATGGGATCAATCTGCTGCACCAGGACGCAGCACACTCCATTCACTTCCCACACATCGTTCATAAGTCACTGTGCTATGTGTGTGTGTGTGTGTGTGTGTGTGTGTGTGTGTGTGTGTGTGTGTGTGTGTGTGTGTGTGTGTGTGTGTGTGTGTGTGTGTGTGTGTGTGTGTGACCATGAAGAAGTGACTGAGGGAAGGGAGATGGAAGGGGAAAGAATGGAGCAGGTGGAGAGTTGAACAGAGATAGATAGCTATGTTGGGCGCAGTTATTCATCAACTGACCAATCTGGATCATGCATATTTTACAACTTCAAGATGAAAGCCGGGCTGAGTAGCATTCACTAAATAGAATGTATATTTAATCAAATAAAAATTGTATTCCTGTATTTCATTTGCATAAAAAAGCTCAAAAGCAAATCCATCACTGCTGGCATCTAACTAAGATAAATGACGGAACACAATGCGAGGGATAGAAATCCCACATGGGAGATCAAGGATCAGTTTATCCCCTTCACTTTCCCATCATAGCCATTAGAGAGAAAAGCATAACACTGACCTCAGATCAGTGTTTGGGGACACCATGATCCAACTGCCTGTAACTCAATCTTATTAGAGCGTTAAGTCATTACTGCATGTACACACAGAGGCCTCACAATGCAATTAGCCATTAGCCCATCACACTGACAAAGCATGGCTAATTAGCAGATCGCAGGCACACAGGAAGCAGAACAAAACATATTTAATATCCCCATCAACACCCTTGCACAATATCATGTGTCAGGTGCTATTTAGATGTTTTGTCATGCTTGGTTGAGCAGAGTTTTAAAGAACCAAGTCGAATTTTTGAATAAATTTAAAACTGGCTTTAAAAATGAGACATTTCACACAAAGAACGATGAAAGTTTAAACTATTTCAAATAGTACTAATAATACTTTCTGTGTTTTCCCCTCTATTTGACCCCAAAATAACCACAACAAAACACAAAATAAAGCCTTAGGCTTATCAATGCAAAAAGCATTCAACACAGGTGTATGGATGTCTTCCGGTGAAGCTGCATAAGGGTCAGGTGTGTTTAAAATTAGAAAGTAGAAACAGAGCTGATCAGGTGGCTCTGACTCGACCGCTGTTGACTGAGGTTGAGAGTTGAGGCAGAGTGTTGGGTGTGATGCTCTCTTTGAGGGTGAAAGAAGTGGATTATGTTAGGTCAGCTCTGGCCAGATCAAAGCAAAAGTCTGACAAGAACCGAGAAACCTCTGAGAAATATATGCAAGCAAGCATGCGCACACACACACACACACACACACACACACACACACACACACACACACACACACAACACACACACACACACACACACACACACACACAAATGCAGCACACACACACACACTTGGCAGAGGACTGCCTGTCAGAATGCCAAAGAAACTACTCTTTGAGCTCTCCATAAATTCACTTTGAAGGAGTTCTGACTGGCTAATAGCTTGTATGGAAAATACTGTCACAAGAGAAAACACACACACACACATGCACACACACGCCAGCACGACAAGAATCTCAAAGCCCCTTATTTATAATCACATTCGTGACAAAAGAATAGGAAGGAAACACAGCACCACTGGCATTAATTAAAGAGAATCATATTTTATGAAGCAATTCTCAGGAAGTAAGTGCAGCACTGACCCTCCAGCCCCACCCCAGACAGACAATGTCAAATAAACTAACACATTTAAATTAGGGCATAGACCAGACCAGTCTGGGCTAGGAGCAACATCACCCTACTAGCAACCCGCCTTAGCAACCCGTAAGTAGGCCTATAGTGTTGGCGAGGTTACTAGAGCAGAACTGGGCCTTGCACAATGCTGAAAACACACACACACACTGGTTTCTGTGGGTATATGTGCCCTGTCACTGTAGTAGGATAAGCTTTTTTTCATGGTGTAACATGCAGACCCTAGACCTGGTGAGTACAACGTGTGGCACTCCTGTGTTTCCTTGATATAATTCATGGCCGATTCAGCCAATGAAGACCCTGTTTGAATTCTGGAGCACCACACGCATTGCTTCCCAGGTAACGGGCCAATAGAGAGAGAGAGAGGATGAGCTTGAGGCTGCACCGGGATCTCTTACAAAAAACTCAGAAAGTAGACGGGCCTGGAACACACTGCACTAGGCTGGACTGGACTGTTAAATACATACAGTTTGACGGGACAGTAAATGTGATAAATCAAAACAGATAAGGACAACAAGGTAAATCAAAAGAGGAGCAAGTCAGCAAAGTAAAACAAATTGGACCCGACTACTCTAAACAGGAATTGATGGATCAGAACAGGCAGGACAGTGCGAAACAGAGTGCAAGACTATATCGCAAACTCAAGAAACAGACAGCTCAAAACAGGCAGAACAGTGAATGTACTAAACTTCCTCCGCTTAAAAATCTGTGAATCAAATTTTACACAAAACACCTTAAAGACATTAGGGTAGTTTCAGTGTGTGTGTGTGTGTGTGTGTATTAGTGTGTGGCCTGGCGTACATTGTGTTGTGAAGCCACACGTGTGCCTGTGTGGGATGATCGGACTACTTGAGGCGATGCTTTAGATTGCAGCTTAGTGAGGGCTAGAGGAAGATGAGGATCATTGGCTGAGTGATGTACGCATTGTGTGTTAAATATGCATGCACAGCAAAGTGTGTGAGTGTGTGTGTGTGTGTGCATGTGTGTGTGTGTGTGTGAGTTTTTCAGAAATAGCAGGAGAGGAAAAAACAGAGGGAGAGTGAAGGAGAGTATTACAGAATCATGCTGCAGTGGGATTTTTCGAATGAGTAGTGCTCATGCAATACAAATACAGTAAATGGCATGTACCCTCTCAACAGAAAACACACATTCAACACTTGAAATCTGCGAGCAAAGACACAGTTGTGTCCTGACTGGTTTGAGGCTATCAGTGATATGGAGCTTTTGGGATTACATGCAGGGCAGCACAAACTGATGATTTACGCATTAGTTGATCAACATGATTAACACTTTGTCATAGCCATTTCAAGCCAAACCAGTCCAGTCTAGATCAGCATAGACAGCAGACACTAACCACCATGCTGCCCCTCAGCACTCTTCCAACGTGAGCTTTTGAATATTTCACCTTTCGCTGATTAAGGTCGGGACTGAGCAGAGAGGAGTATAGCAGATTTTGACCAGTGCTTTGGAGAAAGTGAAGGACATTATGCTATATTACCCAGCAGGCACCAGGTGGTGGCGGTGCGGAGGACACCATGGCAACGCCATGAAAATGCCATGGCAACACCATAGCAACTGTGGCCTCATTTGCTCGCTGGTGGTGTGGTACAGCCCAGACTTGCTACAGTGGCATGGTCGTCAGATACACACTTCAGTCACATCAGTAATAGTAACATTGTTCATTAGTTATTTCATCAATCAATTAATTGATCATCATCATCAACAATCAGTCAAAAGGAGCAAGAACACAGTATCTACTGGTCTCTGTTTTTTGCTAAGTGAGAGACAGACAGAGGTATGAGCAAATTCAAACAGAAAGTGATCAAAGGAAAAAAGCAAAAGGTCAATGGGCGGGTTAATTAACACAGTGATGTGATCACCATATGATAAAACTTTAAAAGAGGAGAGGTGGAGAATGCTTGATAATGAAAACCAGAACGAACTACAGAGGAGAGCAGGAGAAAGCAAAAAAAAAGACAGCAGACTGTGTGAGAGAAACATACTGATGTGTAAAAGCAGCGAGTGTCAAAAAGTAATGTTAGGTAGTACGAGAGGAGTGACAGACTGATAGCTATAGTAGATACAGATGAATAGAGAGTTTAGACTTTACTTGTCTTTTTTGTCACAGGCACTAATGTCTTCACAGTCATATAGGAGGAATCGAAATTCAAAAATGATTTCAGTGTCTAGAATCGCTACAAAGCTAAAACATTTAAAACTATTTCATCTAACACTTCCTCCAAATATACCAAACTTAACTAATATATATATATACCTGTATGTATATATATGTATATATTTATTTGTACATATATATTTCTTTATAGATAAATGATATAATTCAAATGATAATTGAATACAATAAAATATCTCAGTTAAATCACAGTATAACATGGTACATTCTCAAAAACATAGTATATTTTAATATATTCTTTTTTCTTAGCATAAAATAAAATAAATAGAACAAAAATAAGCCAGAGGGTTTTTTAAGAGTCACTTCTGTTCATGCAGTCACAGACTTAAGTATTAGCGCCTCAATAGAAATCAATAATGCTCGATGACGTACCAGGTTTAAGCCCTGTTGATTGTGAAAATGACTGTGTTCTACCACACAGGAAGCAGTCGAACTGTCGCGGTGGTTTCCTCTGTTGGGGTGCAGAGTAGAGCGAGCTTACTACCTAACTGAAAGGTGGCCACCCTGGGTCCTAAGCATTTGCTACAATTGAACTACACAACCCTCCCGCCACAAATCTCTGATTTCATTCAGCTAAACATGCAATGATTCTGGGGCCTTCCAAAGGATGGGAAACGGCAAAAGCATTTATCTAAAAACAAAAGTTTTTAGATGTTGTTTTTAAAAAAACAAGGCCCCACGCAGACTTAGAAAGGAAGTAATCCATGTGCAGATAAAAGGTACAGTCCGCCCTCATTGAAAGGCAAAGGAGAAAAAGGGGAATTGAGAAGGTCAACTAACCCTTCGATCTGTGACGACATGCACAAACACAACGCACAGTCCCTCACATAGCAGGTCAACACCCCCACCCCAACCCCCCCTCCGAGCCATTATCAACAGCATCCAAAAAGCTACAAAGTCTAAAAGTAGGTGTTTTTTTTTGCTACATCATGTCAAAGCTACATTCAACTACAATAGAAGAAGAGCTTGGCTGTGGCTGGTCTTAGTGTGAGCAATGAGGTGGATATGTTGAAAATGGAGCGTATGCATCGCAATGTTGGCAACATTGGCACAGTTTACACAGTAGATGGCTTTTGGCACAGCTCACAGAAGGTCCAATGCTACAGTTCACTACTCTCCCTTGAACACATAGCATTTCGTATTCATATTGGTCAGCCAGGGCCAGGTGCTGTGGACTTTTACTCATTCATTACAATCACATCTGACCAAATTAGATTAAACCTACCCCCCCAATAAGAAAATCAGTGAAGAAGTGGAACATCTGACTCTGGCTGAAACAAATGATCTAGAGGAAAAACAATTACAATGTCTCAGATGCAAACAGATGTGCCATTGCATCGCTGTCACATTGAAGGTGGGAATATTGCTCAAAGTCAAACAGTCATCTGATAATCTGGATTACAGGACATATTACTGACTGCATTCAGTCAAGTCTCAGCTATAATATATGCACCTCAAATTGGAACTTTAAACATTCACAGTATATCGTCCAGTCTTATTTGCCGAAAAGGAAATAGTCAAAGCACAAGATAATTTCCTCACTCATCTGTGGTACTTTGTTATGTGAACCTTGGTAACAGTGAATTTTATTGTCCATGATAGCAACATGAGTGAACATCAAGTGAATAGTTTTCCACACATCAGCAAATTATGCTACCTGTAAATTGTGCGGTTACAACTGTGGCACGGATGTCCGAAAAATACAATGAATGTTGTGCTTCATATAATCCATCATCTACAAAAACTCTGCCAAGGTACAATATTGAAGTGAAACACAATAATATCCTAAGAGAGCGTTTACATTGCACTGCACTTGGTTTCAATATTTCCTCTGAATAAATCCTGACTGGCCACTTTCATAAAAATAATAAAGTTCATAGCTGCACACCCGTTGCTCTGTATCACGTAGCTACAATTATTCAACTTACCACAACCCTCTTGCACAATTGTCTCCAAAGCTTACTTGAATATTATGCAGCCATCTAGTGCCAATTACAGTTATTGCACCATTCATCCCCTTGATCCACTAACATGATTGTGAATTATGCGTTGTTCACATGTGGAAAAGAAAAGACGGTTCTTTATCTATGAAAACAAATTACTTGGAAACCAATCTTGCTTTAAAGCTGTTTAGTAGAAATTTGGCACTGCTATTGGATCATTCCCACTTCCAACACTAGCCACATCCAGCCTCCTCTTTATTAAAACACTAACACAGTGAGAGAAATATATTGATAGAATAAAAAAGAGGGCATGGGGAGAAAAGTCTGAGTAAGAAAGAAAAGTAATAGACAGACAAAAAAAAATCTGCTACATGTCTTTTTTTGTTGTTATTGTTATTTCTCTTCTTAAAGTTCAGTTTGTTGTTCAAATACTTTGATACTCGACTGTGTTCGAGCTCTGGTTGGAACAGAGGTGACGTGACAAGCTCCAACAGGGAGAAGGAGAAGGAGGTTCCTGTTCAATCTGATTGGTTAAAAGGGTTTTCTAGTAAAACATGACATCACGTGGATGGTCCTGGGGTAGAGCTAGATGGGTCTGATGGTGTCAAAGGAGGTCAAAGGGCAAATCATTAGCACTGTTCTCACTGCCCAGTGAAAGGTCATCAGGCAGACGGAGTGCATGAGAGAGCTGACTGCATTGCTTTTCATATCAACTGATTTACAAAAGGGAAGAAGAGGGGGCAGTCTCTCCAAGACCAAGAAGCCGTCAGCCAATCCAGTTCAAAAGCCAAGAGCCAAAGAGGACAGAGGGCGAGTCTATTCACTAAACACTGGCATCTTTTGGGAGAGGGTGGGTCTCTCCACATCCCACCGAGGTGTGTTCTCAAAGCCAGAGGGAGGGAGACGTTTTGAGCACATATCTGTGTGTGTGTGTGTGTGTGTGTATGTGTGTCCGTGCATGTGTGTGTTTGTGTGTACAAATATGACATCATTACTCACAAGCTGGAGACTACTCTTATCCATAGTTGTGACTCGGGGAGGGGAGGAGAACCGAGGATGACATCACAAAGCTCAATTCTGAGCGCAGAAGTAGTTCAGGAGCTGCCGCCCCCGGTGATGCAGTCTCGCCTTCACTCTCGTCGTCATGGGAACCACCCAAACGGATGTAGCTCACCCTGGTGTGGCGTCTCACTGTCGCACTCACGAGAACGCTTACAATGGAGCGGGTGGCGGTGGAGTTGCTCTCACACAGAGCACTGCTCGCAGTAGAACTACTGTCCATACTGGTTCCCGCAGTGATGGCCGCTAATTGATTACTTATGGTCACCAAGGCAGCGATATCTCTGTTGTCATCCCTGGCTCCAGCTGCCATGGCTCCACGGTTTTCAATAGCAGTGGTGCTCGCTCCCACGTCTCCCTCTCTCCTCTCCCCCTGTCATACCTCGCTCTCCAGGCTGGAGAAGTGGGCCGACCCTCGGCGAGAGCACAGGCTCTTGGCTTTGAGTGGCAGGTGTGGGGAGTAGAACCTCCTTGGCTGTGGCACCGAGCGCAGTCTCTGATACTGGAGTTTGGCACTGGCCGAAGCCTGTGCCTGGCCCTGGCCTACCATTCCCACCCCTGCTGGTGGTGAGACAGAGGATGAGGAGGGCGGAGGTGGGATGGGCATCGGTAGGGAGGTGGGAGACATGGACGGTTGGGGAGGCGACGGAGAGGGCTGAGGCGGATGGTCTGTGGGCTGTGTGCTGAGGCTGAGGTTAGATTGGCTGCCTGATTTGGCCTGACTGGGATCTTGTTTCGGGGGCAGAGGCTTGGGGCGAGAGCCACCGCTGAAGCTGTGGCAGTGGGGGATAAGCTCTTCCTGGCTATGGGAAAGCGCCGTGGCTCCTCTCTTGGAGTGGGAGGTGCGCGAGCGGCTGTGGGGGTGTGGGTAAGGATGGGGTTGGGGGTAAAGGCTACAGGAACACATGGTGGCCCGTCCTGCTTCTTCCCCTCGGTTTCTAGCTCGTCCTTTGCTCTTCCCTCCGCCACTCTTCCACCTTTTCTCTCCCTTCACTGGGATCTTGTCCATAGACCAGTATCTCCTGGGTGGGGGGAAGGCCGCGGGGGAGGCGGCCACTGTGAGCCGAGCCCTCCACTCCCTCCCCCTGAGCCCCAACCTACGCCTGGCCCTGAACCCCAGAAATCAGCACCAATCCATCCCTCCGCCCGAGTTCCTAGTAAGGAATCGTCCCGACTGTTGATACTGCCCCCTTTCTCCCTGGAGGGGTAGGTGCCGAAGAACCAGCCTCCTCCCCCAATGCCCCCTATCCCCCCGCTGCTCCCCCTGGACCTCCTTCCCAGTACCTTTCAAAACGACCAAACTCCCCTGACGAGCCCTCGTCTGAATAACTGTCCTCCGCCCTGGCCCTGTCCCTCTCTGACTCAGACACTGCCCCCTAGCTGCTCTCCTCCCCCTCCCCCCACCCGCTCCCTCCCTCTCTCCCTCTCCTCCTCTTCATCATCATCATCATTGTCATCGTCGTCCTCAGAGTCCCACTTAGGGAAGGAAAGCCCTTCTCTTGTCTGTGCTTTCTCTTTTTCGTAATGCATTAACAAAGGACGCCGCTCTCCGACTCTCCCACTGTCGTCCCTGTCCATCCCACTACTCCGTCTCCGCTTGGAGGATGGAAGGAGCTGGTGGAGGGATGTCGGCGGAGTATTAGAATCGTCACCTCTTCCATTAACCCAAAATTTCACAGAAGCAGGGAGTTTGTTGAGGTTGGGGTAACGTTTATTGGGGATACTCTGTCTAGAATGAGAGCGTGAGGATTTGGGACGCCTCTCCCTGCTTCTGCTGCTGTCCTCCTGTTCCCTGTCATTGCCTTCATCTCCTTCTCTCCTTCCTCTCTCCCTCTCTCCCTCCCATGAATCCCGTCCCTTCTCCCCAAATGTGCTCCGATACTGCGCAGACAAGGAGTAGTCTTGTATTCCTCCTTCTCTCTCTCCTTCTACCTCCCCTTCCCTCTCTGGCTCTACATCTCCCTCTTCTGGCTCAGAGCGTCTTCCCCCAATTGACTTCTTCCTTTTCTTTGTCTTAAGCTCCTTTTTCTTCTTCTTTTTTACCTTCCGCCGCTTCCTTTCTCTCTCTCGCTCTCTTTCCCTCTCTTCCCTCTTTTTCCTCTTTTTGCTCTTTTTCTTCTTCTTCTTCTCTTTCTCCTTCTCTTTTCTCCTCTTCTTTTCCCGCTTTTGCCTCTCAGCGTCTCCGCCCGCTCCGCTCCTCTCTCTCTCACTCCAGCTTGCCCACCACTCTTGGAGCTGAGACAGTTGGCTTCCCCCTCTCTCCCTCTCTCGTTCCCGTTCTCTGTCACCCCAGGATGTGCGTGGTTTCCTGGGGGGTATGGGTGGCGGCAGGCGCCCATGGCTGAAGGAACGAGGCCGGATGATTGAGCGCTCCCTCTCCCTCCCCCTGCCGAGCAGGAGGCTTGACTCTTCCGTCAGCTCCTCATCGTCATCGTCATCCTCTCCATCTATTCCACCAGTCCTGTCCCGTGTGCTCCTCGAGGAGCTGTAAGAGTAGGTGGGAGAGGTGGAGCGCGAAGATGAGGCAGATGAGGATGTGGATGAGGATGAGGTGGTCGACGAAGAGGAGGAGGACGTATAGTGCAAAGATGCAGAGGGCGAAGGAGGGGTGTAAGAGGGGCTGAGGGGTACTGGCACAGGAAGTGAGAGCGGGGGAGAGAGGGGGCGTGCCCTCCTCCCTCCTCCCTCCCTCACTCCATCTCGTGCTCCTCCCCTCTGCCCCAGGGGAAGAATGTTCTCATACAGTGGCCCTCCAGGCTCTTTGGGCTTCTTGGGCCTACGCTTCCTCCAGAAGGATGAGGGGAGAGGGGGAGAGGGGTGTGGCAGCGGGGGTGTAGGAGGCAGAGGGGCCTGACTCTTAGGCTGCAATCTTGGGGTGCCCAGAGGTTTAACGGCCCCTTTCCCCTGACCTCCGCTGCCACCTCCCACCACCCTCTTCCCCACCCCGTGGTCCATGCCCTTCTCTGAATAGAAGGCCACACTGGCTGGAGGAGGCTGGGGGTGGCCCCTGGGCATAGTCTTGGGGGTCTGGGACCCTGCCTGCTGCTCCATGCAGGGCCCCAGTCCCTCAGGGTCAATGGGACCATAGTATCTCTTATAGCCGTCAAGTCCCCCACCCCCTCCAGCAGTTGAAGCCCAGTTTGGTGGGACTTTCTGAGCAAAGGGTCCCATGTCAGTGATGGCCCCCCTTACAGCCATTGGGTTGGTGGCTGTAGCAGTTTTGGGCAGCCTCCAGCGATCCACCACAGCCAGTCTGCGGTCTGGCCGGGGCAGGAAGGTGGAGCAAGGGAGGGGTGCACCGGCAATGGGGGTGTTGGAGGGACCCAGTGCTGTCCCAGAATGCACCACGGTGGGAGGAGAGCCCGGCAGAGGTGTTTTGTAGACGGGCTGTGGTTGCTGCTGTTGCGGTGGCTGCTGCTGTTGCGCCATGGCAATGACTGGATTGGTCATAGATGTTGAGACAACATGTGGCTGGGACGGAACTGTTACCATTGCTGTGTGGTGATGAGTGGGCAAAGATTTAGCTCCACCTGGTGCCGTTTCATCCTCAAAGCTACAGCAGCTATACATGCCCTGAGAAAAAGAGAGCACAAATCAAGAACACAGAGTCAGAGTTTATTCGCCAAATTAAAATGACATATAATAAACTAAACTATATTTCCCGAAATAAAAAATGTAATATATTAAATGTAAATGCAGGATTATATTACATTATATATATATATAATGTAACAACATAGATGCAGCAGACTGCAGATATCATGCCACACAAAGGCTTTGTATTACTGTATGTACATGAGAGATAGAGCAACAGAGAAAGAGGAGAGAAAAATTGTAAAACAGAAATCTAAGACGATCCAGTTTTCAAAAGAAATGCAAGATTGCTATTTTTGCAGATAAACATCCTTTCCTATTTATAGTACAGTTGTGCATTGTTTGGTTAATGGAAATGCATACATAAATGCATAAATAACAACCACAGTGGTGAAAAAGGACAAATTGAAGCAAAAACAGGTGAAGCTATGGTGTGCTATACAATAATCACATGCACACGGTGTGGGCTGCTTCTGTCAAGGTCACTGTCAAAGGAACAGGATATCCAGGGTGTGAGTGGAATTGAATTTCAATTAATCTCTCGAATTGACTGAGTGGAATTGAATTGACCCTGGACCTCACACTTTCTAACACTCACACTCGGTAACAGATAAGGCCACACACAGGCAGGAACACACATGTTCCCACACTTTGTGTGCATATGTTTACATGCACAGCATTTCTGTTCAAATCATGTTGTCCTGTTATAGCGTAGCTTGGTTTTACCGCACTATATTGTAGTAACACCTGGTTGTTGCCACATAAAAGGGGTTTTAATAGGTTGAAAGTTAAACATTAGCATCAGAAATGTGGATATATTTATAAAATAATAAATGTACTAACAATGACAATTTTGTTTTCCACCTCTGAAAAAACACTCACACACAAAAAGACAAAAACACTTACTCTGCTGATTGCCAGGAGAAAGTCCAATTTGCCAGAACTTGTGGCCATGCAGTGGCGAAGCTTCCAGTACACCAAGTGTTCCCAGGCAAACACCAGCAAGCTGAGGCCCATGGCCACCAGCAGCATGTAGAAGACCCCGGCCATGTTGTCAATATCCAGTTTACTGCTCATCACCTCAATTTTGTCATTATGGCAGATACCCGACAGCCAGAGGCGCTCCAGCATCTCAATCTCATCTGGAAAGGGGGGGGGGGGGATGAGGAAGAGAAGCAGGAAAAGGGAAATTGATGAAGTTAAAAGGCGGTAAAAGTAGAGGAAAGAAAGAAGAGAGAGAATGTGGAGGGAGTATCGAAATGCACAAAAAAAATATAAAGTAAAGTAAGACAGGACAGGACAAGACAAGACATGTAGGGGATACGAGAAGACAGAGGGGATCCTGTTCGATACAAGAAGAATTAAGGCTGGGGGGTTTAGGGGTTATTTCAAGGTTGCAGAGACGGACGGACAAATAGAGACGGGAGCAATAGATAGTGACAAGGGACACACAGGGAGGCAGAAAGGCTAATAATAAGCACTAAAGTACAGGTCTACGGTATTGCTTGCTGTTTGCCCATTATCCAAGGTGACTTCTCAAGGTCGGAGGTCAGTATACCAAAAGCAGCACTGTGTCCAAAGTAACAAAGAGGAAGGGGAGAGAGAGAGTCCAAAACAATGAAGTAGCATTGAGAGGCAAACCGGCACAGACAACCTAATCTCAACGTTGTAACCCAGAGTAAATGAGGAGAGGAGAAGGGGGAGAGCAGGAGCCACGGTGAGATGGTTGGATAGGTTGAACAAGCATTGGAGGGAGAGGGAGAGAGGGGTAATGAGAGAGTTGGGAAGAATGTCTCACACAAAAAGAGAGAGAGAGAGGGTGCAGCATTGTCTCTCAGTCCACGAACGCATCAGGGGAAATGAGACAGACTGAGACACAGAGAGAGAGAGAGTTAGAGGGAGCTGGAACAAGGGAAGCAGAGATGGAGGATGAGAAGCTGAGATTGTGTCATTATGACAAACAGCGGGAACACTCCTCATCTCGGAGAGGATGAGAGGAGAGAAGAAGTGGCAAAAATGTGACGAGAGAGAGAGAGACAGAGACAGAGGGAGAAGATTATAATCATTTAATTGTCCTGGAGGGATGGTCAGAATCTCCATCAAGGTGGTAAGCTCTCGGGGGGTTTAAGATTCCACTCTGTTAACCTACCAGGAACCAGCCAAGACCACTTAACCCACCACCCTGCCTTTCCATGTATGATCTCACTGGACTACCGAATCACAGCTGCCCTGCTAAACCTGTTAATGGCTGCGAAGGTTTGCCGGTGTAACCATAGTGATAGACAGCCAGAAGATGCAGCGAATTCCAGAGCCTTAGTCTCCAACAGAACTCTTAATGACATAATGTTTCACTAACACCAATGGAAGATGAACAGCACTGCAATAACCAGCCTCTGAACTATTTGTAAGTAAAACCGCTAAAGCAGGGTTTAAAAGCTGACAAGTCAAGTCATCCACTCGCAACACTACACTGCTCTGCGGAAAGAAAAAAACTCAAGCTCTAGCATTTCCATTTGTGCCATCATTAGCCGTGCTTGCCTAGCGTAGATGAAGCCGAATCAGTCATCTGTGTGATCTGGCTAATGTGTCTCCTGTAGAACATCATTAGCCAAACAGCCGTGGCCTCCAGCTACAGCAACAGATGGACACAGTGCTACTGCAGCCCACTGGCAGACTCAGGTAACAACTCCCCAACTCACATTCATTCATACACACATACATTCCAAGATACAAAGGTCTGTTTTTTTAACTCCGGAGCATTGCCCCCCTTTGAAGAGGATTTAACGGTGTCATTGACCTTCGGTAGCAGCTGTGTGTCCAAACAGGAGCCTGATGTGAAAACAGCAAGTGTCTTGGTGAAGGGTACAGATAAACAGGTACTCTCATGTCTGTCCTCCACTTCACAAGCACCAGTCGAAGCCTCTCTCTAAGCCCTAAGTCTCATCTCCTGGCTTTCCTGCCATTTGACTTCCAGTGAATCATCTTGTGCGTCTTCGTCTCCCTCTTTCACATTTCGACTCTTTCTCACTGTGCCGGTTTCTTCCCTCCCTGAGGCCTTTGTGATGGCAGTTGTCTCTACCTCTCAGTTGCAGCCAGCTCAGTCCTGCCAAATCTGACAGGTGTGTCAAATCCACACTCCACCTCTGTCGTTTCTGGCAGGTCAGGTCAGGTAGAGCTGGCGCGCTGCAAACACAGAGCTGGCACCCACCACAAAGACATTATTTAATAAAGGAAACTGTATTTGCGTGTCAGTGTGTGTATGTTAATGCGCAAGTGCCTGCATGCATGCTTGCATTTTGCCAGATATGGCATGATGCCAGACATGTCCAGAGATGCTGAGCTCGACAGTTGTTGAGCAATTAACCGTGACCCGTTAAATCCTGTGCTTTTATCACAACATGACAAACCTCTCGGCATTTATTGCAAAAAAAAAAACTTCCAGCCAAGATCTGCAAACCCATATTCTTTTACTTTTTTTTTTAAATATCTACTCACTGAATAATATATTCTAGGAATCAAAATCCTAACATTATGCATAAATAGAAAAGGATCTGATAAGAAGGGTAAAGGCAATCTTGCCATTCAGCAGTTTTGCCGTTATCACGATACAAGTAGTAGTGCGATCAATGGACCTTCTCTAAAGCCGTGGTATGAATCACCAGAGGCAGCAACAATAGAACAATACACTCACAGGGTAGTGACAAAGCAGTGGCGGACTCTTCTCTAGTGCCCCTCTAATGCAGTTGTAAAATGATATGATTCAACATGGCATGGTACATAATGATGTAACACGGTGACATGATTTAGCCCGGCTGAAGGTGTGATGCGAGTCCTTGAGCCGCAGGGCGATTGTTGAGATGCAGCTGAATGTGAGCCCCCCCCCGCGCTCATACCTCTACATCGAAACAAACTAATCCTCTTCCTTTAGTAATCCACTCCAATAATGCCTGCCTACAACTAGAACCCTCAGCATTCAGCACCAGCCTGTAACCAGATCCATCCAGCGTACACAGCTGATGTTAAGGGCTTCCGCTACACAGAACACAAGCAAGGACAAGGGAATGTGCCACGAATTAAAAGGAAACAACAGACATAGCATGTCAAGGCTGTCTGGGCACACACACACGCCCGCCCACACACACACACACACACACACACACACACACACACACACACACACACACACACACACACACACACACACACACACACACACACACACACACACACACAAACAAACACACAGACAGACATCCTTGTCCAGGTCCTACTATTCAGCTCCAGACGCCGGTCTTATTTAATAGATCTTGGCACCAAATTGGCATTATCAGTGCGTAAGCAGCTGTAGTGTCGGCGTGCCAGAAACAGCTAAAGGGCTTTGTCCGCCACGCCATAAGCAAAGCTGATTTAAAACACAAGGAAAAGCCAAACAAGCAGCATCCGATTGAGACAATAAATGCGTGTGGCGGACTGTGTAAAATGACAATCAAGCATTAGTGTACTGACAACTATGGCTAAAAACAGATTCTGTCCGTCACAAACAAGTGCCCGTCCTCTCATGGATTAATCCTACACACACAAGTGTATGCAGCAGACAAATAAGCTTATTAATCATGCTCCTGTAGCTATTAATAATCAATCATCTGATCTCTTTTATATATCTCTTTTTGCTTCAGTGCACTCATTTCATGTTCAGGGTATTTACCGGTGTTTCTCTTGGGTTCTTTTTCTTCCTCACTTCCTGTGTCAAGATTAGCTAATCTGTAATGAGTGTAAATCTGTCACCACACAAGTTGTGATCATCTCTTTTTGCAACATTGACTCACACACTTAAATCCAAGTTCGTTTTTTTCTTCCATTTATAAGCCCAAGCAGGAAGAAGGGAAAGAGAGTGAAAGTGTGATAGATTGAGAGGAGTGAAAACGAGGAACGGGCATGTACACCTACACCACATATAATATTCTTCATGCTCCCACCTCCCCTTTTATTTCCCTCTTTTCTAGTAGCCAATAAAGATACCTACAAACCTCTTAACCATCACCATCAGCCCTCTCATGCACTCCATTATTCCCTCACAATTGAAACACCTTACAGCCATCGCTCTCCTCACCTTGTACTCCCCCATCGACTTCTCAACATCCTCTCATTCATCTACCCCCTGTGTCCTCCATCCACCCCCCACCCTGGTGCTACTCTGCCGCCTGTTTCTCTGTGCTGTCATTTCATCCATAACCTTCCCTTTGCCCCTCCATTGTTCTAATTATTTCCCCCTCTTCCCTCCCTTCCCCGTAGTTCTCACCATCTCCCACCAGCTGCAGCAGGGCCAGGTCAAGAGGACGTTTCCATCGTGAGTTTTTGTGCAGGGCGATACCGTAGCCTGTGGTGGCAAAAACCTTCCCCGAGCCTATGGTCATCACCTTGGAAAAAGGACAATGTGCAGATATTTAAATTAAAAAAAAACTGACCAAGAAACCAGAATACATGACTTTAGTATGTAAGCAAAAGTGCCTGCGTGGGTTAGTACTCACCTTACAACCTTCGTCCTTCCTGGCCATATAGTTCAATACTGCAGCATCATAAATAAAAGCATCCAGTTTCCTGTAAAGGGATCAAGGGAGAATTCATTCATCATTTAATGGGAGAGAGGGAGCGGAGGGATGGAGAGACTGGCGGAGGCAGGGGAGGAGATATAAAGGTGGATCTGTGCGATGTACCTGGGAAGAGAGTTAGGGTGCAAAAATATACTGCAGACAGGCATACGGAATGATAGAGAGGGCATGAAAAGTTAAATCATAACAAGAAAAAGGAAGGATTGGTGGAATAGTAAAGCAGGCTTGGTGGAAAGAGTGAAAACACAAGGAGAATAAAAATAAGGGAGAGATGGGTGAGTAAGAGGGAGCGGGAAGGTGGCGGTTGGGGAGGCGGAGGGGAGGAGGATGGGGGATTTATACGGTGCGAAGAGAGCGGTGACAGGGAGAGAGAGAGAGAGAGAGAGAGGGGGGAGATTTACACACTTCAGGGGGAAAAGACATGGGATAGAGCCAGAGAGTGATGAGGATTATAAAGTTTAAATACAGATACACGGAGAAAGCACACTGGGAGGGGAAAGAATGGACCGAAAAGGAGAAGGAGAATAGACAGAAATGGTGAGATAAGAGGGCAGATGAGGTGTGAGAGGAAGGAAAAGATAAGCACCAAGGAAAAGGGTTTCTCATTTTTGTGCATGTTAACACAGAGTTATAATTGTGGTGTCAAGGCAATGAGGAAGGAGCAATGATGACAGAGGCTTAGGATAAAGTAAACTGGGATTATTCAACACATGACGGGTGATAGGGACTCTACTAGAAACTGAAGAGGGAAATGCTGCTTGCACGGTGTGTGTGTGTGTGTGTGTGTGTGTTGTGTGTGAGTGTGTGGATGTGTGGGTAAAGGTGGAGAGAAAGGTAAGGTGAGAGAATCTGTGCAGGAAAGCAAAAGATGTGACAAAAGATGTGAAATGTTAGTCAGAGTTGAAAAGATTGTCACTGTGTATGATGGCCTGCTAGTGAGAGAGAGAGGACATTCAAATAAAAGAAAACATTACGGAAAAGGATGGTATGACCATCCAAAAACAAAGTCATATACATACATACGTGTTGGGTGATTTCTCATGGGTTGATGAAAATACAGTAAATACTGCAGGGTTTGCAGAATGGACCTTGCGGTGAGATTGTATGGTCAACTGCTGTTTCAGCAAATATAATCTAGATAAGACATCCTTTAAGAGGAATGGCAATTTGATTTGTTTTTTTACGTATTTTTATCAACACTTTTCATCACCTTGTCCAGAGAAAAAAATAAATATTTTTTTATATTTCTGTTCGCTGTGCATATATTTTAAGAATCCTGATTTTTTTATTTTTTTTTTTATAGTTGTTGAGTTGAGTTCAGTGTAAAAAGATTTTTGTTTTGGAAACATTTATTTAAAAAGTATCTTGTTTCCCCAATAATAAGGCAATTATGTTATGTAAATTGGGTATTTTTATATGGATCAGTGCTTAAGATTTGGTGATGTGAGCATCTTGGTTGTTTTCTTGTTAGCTTATACAGGCATAAACTTTCAATTTTATGTCTCAATCGAACAACAATATAGGTAGATGTTTGCCTAAGGAAACGGGAACAATTTTAACAATTTCCTTAATCTAATAAACTATAATTTGTCAAAGCATGTGGAGAAAGATACATGTACATGTGAGGGAATGAACAAGGTCATGTAGTAGCAGACAGACCCGGTCTTGAGGTTCAGAATAGCGTCCTCCACTCCTCTCTGGTTGTATTTGCCCATGTACTGGTGCATGCCTGGGTAGTTGGAGCGGATGTTTTTTTCTGTGCTCCCATTGGGCACCGTGCCAAACTTCAGAGGTGGGTACTGCTCCTCGGGATGCTGAAACTAGCGGAGCAAAGGGAGACGAGGGAGGGAGACGGAAGGGGCATGAGACACACCAGGCTGTGCACCAATCTGTCTGACCTATTTCTGTCCACTCTCCAGACCAACTTACAACACTCTGTGCACAGTCATATCTTTGAAAAGAGAGCAGTCGGTGGATTTAAAGCAGCATTTAGAACTGTCTTTTAAGCATTCAAGAGCTGCGGTAATTGAGTTACGTTAAATGAGATTCTATTCATTTCTAAATTCCTGTGCTTTAATCAATTTAACATTCAAATGCACAGGATTTGGCTCACTCTAAGACTTTAATTCTCCTTCTGCTCTCCCTACTTAAATCAGTATTCAAGCAACGAGGTACCTTCTTGTCCGAGAGGCCTGACACTGTGTCAATGTACTCCTCCTGGATCATGAAGGCAGCCAGGTTAGCAGTGTAGGAGGCCAGAAAGATGACAGCAAAGAAGGCCCAGATCAGCACCATGATTTTGCTGGTGGTTCCTCTGGGGTTCTCCACTGGCACGGAGTTGTTGAAGACAATAGCCCACAAAAGCCATACAGACTTCCCTATGGTGAAAGTAGACCCTCCAGCCTCTGTCCGACATGATGACCAGGGAAAGAGAGAGAGAGAGAAAAAAGAGAGCGTAGTAAGTGGTTGATACGTTTATTTATTTTTTTAGACAGCAATCCAACCAATACACCACGAAAAAAACTGTATTTACTAGCGTCTGACTGCAGATGAAGCAGCTGATTCTAATTAAGCTTCCCCTAATGACCTTTACTGTAAAGGTTTACTGTATATTCCAATAAATAGCAGGCTTTTTGACACCGAAGCTCAGAGGCGGTGACTATACGTTTCCAGGATGGCAGCTTTCAATTCAGCTGCTACGTTATCTTACAAACTATTAAACCACACGGTGCAAATCACCATTCCAAGGGCTTAAACACTCCTTCCTTCATATGACAGGAGTAAAGGAGGAAGGAAGGAGAGAGATGAGGGTGGATGAGAGGGATATCTGGGAGGATGACAGAGAGGTAAAATTATGTAGAGCACAGCAATCATGCAGTAAAAGAGGCGAGCTGGGGTTGGGTATTGGACCGAGGCATCAGGCATACTGAATATCACAGGGGTACAAACTATGCTGTTGAATAATAAATGGCTGCTTCAATATCGAGAATACTTGGAAGCAGTTCAACACACTGTAGGTATAATTTCCTCTCTGCCACACTCGAAGTTAAGGATTTAGGGCAGCAGATTCAAAAATGTTGATTGGTTCAGTCTAAATGTGAAAACTGACCAATCAGACAGCAAGGAAGCAAACTCAATAGAAACAAAAAAGTTAATTATTATCATGCTAAAAGATCCTTTTGACTTTGAACTCTTATAGCCACATTCCAGGAGTGTGTTCAATGTTTGTCCGTTTGATCCATGCGGCAACAACAAAGAAGAACCATCCATCAGACTGGGAGAGACAGACAGCTAGGTTCCATCACTCACTCTTGCCGTTCTGGAGACTGCGGTTGTAGCCCACAGGGCTGAAGAACTCGAAGATGAAGACGGTCACAGCCACTACGGTCAGGCACATGACGAACATCATCACCCACACGGCTGGACTGTAGGGCTCTTTGTAGGGAAGCAAAATAAGATTTTAATTAGCACATAACACAAGGGCGGTTTTGTGCTGCGTTATTTAATTATCATTATTACTATCAATAGAGGGGACAATAAAGTTTCATAAACCTTGCACATTTTGTTCTATATACACAGAGATGAGCCTTGTACCCAGAGAAAACATATTCTCCAGAAGTCCATAAACCCTGTTTTTCTTTTAACAATCATCTCAATGCAGTCTATAGGCCAATAACTGCTCTCCCGCTGGAGCCTGGAGTCTGCTGACAGAGTGAAACTACAAGTTGTGAAGACACAAGCAGCTAAGAAAAAGTAACGGCTAATCTAGATGTAAGGACCAGCAGCCAAAGACCGAGGCTCTTTGTGCAAACTCGACACTTTACGATTAGATTAGATTCTGTACATCAGCTAGGCGCCGCACATAAACACAGCCTCTTACCTAAGAAAGCGGAGGGTGATACAGTTCCGTTGCTACGGGAGACCATGACACTGATTCCCGTCTCCACAAAAGGGACAGAGAAATCCACGACCTCTGACCTCTCCTCATTGATAGTCAGCGAACCAATGGCCATGTCAGCCCGCTTGTATACCACCTAAAGGGGACAAGAGAGAAGTCTAATTATGGGTAATTCCTGGTGCGGTAACAGACAGACAAAGACAATCTTTTACAGTTCACTAAGGTTTATTTCTAAGTGAGATGGTGACATTTCTGCAACCTGACCCTTTGTACATCCTCAAATGTGCCCGCATGAGAAAGGCCAAAAATTCAATCTGTTACAAATACTGAACACGTGTCTCTTGTGCATCTCTTTAGCATACAAAATGAGCTCAGGCCCTTCTCCTCCCTGCCACCATCTAGAAAAACCTGAAAACCGCTGTGTCGGCTGATTGTACAAGTGAAATGTTAATCTACATTAGACATGGCACATCCGCTCTTCAGAGCAAATCAGCAGAAAAATGAAGCGAAGCGGAAAAAGCAAAGCAACCCCCCCACCCCCTACACCCTCTCAACTTTGCCAAGTCTCTGGATTACCTGATCAAAGAATGGCAGGCTTTGGAACATCTGATCAAAAGACAGACATTAGTTTTTAGCAAACAAAATTCACTTGGCCCCTTTCGCATGTGAAAATAGATTCGACAGACAGCTCTGGCCCCGGCTCAAGTTATAAATGATAGAGCAGGAGCGCGCAGTGGAGGCTGTTTTGGAACCCGTGACAACTGGCGTTTGGCAAGTTCCCTCTGGGACAAAGATAGAAACAGCGGGCCGCTTCAATGAAACATCAGCCCCCCTGTATCAATCTCAGTATGTGTGTGAGCATGTGTGCGCACTTTGTTTGTGGTTGGTTTTTTTTTTTCTGCCGGCATCGCTGTGTATCATGAACCTCAGTGTGCTTTGCTGAGAAAATATCAAGGACTAATCACAACTAACCAGGGGGTGTCTGACAACGTGTGAGTCTTTGTGCTTCTATGTGTCTCTGCAGAGATACTGTGGGGAAGTGTTTGCAGGAGAGTGCGTGTACACAACATATGTTAGCCACCATGCTTCTCCACCTAATTTGTGTAACTGTGCATTTTTTTGTCACTCTATTGCAGTGTTTGTGTCTGCACATTTGGGCGTGTGTGCATGTAACAAATGGCAGCTGTCTGATTGCTGGCAGCGGTTAAGTGGCCATAACTCTCACAGCGATTGATGTGACATAGTGTTTAACTAGTCACCCAGGACGCATGAGAATAGGCAGTGGAATGCGATGCGTCTTTTTGATTCAAAATGCAACACAAAAAATGCAGAGGCACAAATGTAAACTCACACACACACACACACACACACACACACACACACACACACACACACACACACACACACACAAAGCTCACACACATACGCAAGTGACACGGGATCAACATTGAGAACACATTGCTCACAAAGGCAGACAAGCAGAGCCACCAGCACACATACACACACACAATAGCAAATACTTGCCTCTCCAATCATGCCGTTCCAAACCCCATCAATTTTCTTCCCATGTTTCCCATTGGTCACTAAGTAAAGGTCATAGGTGAAGCCGACAATCTTGGCCAATCTCTTGAGGATATCAATGCAGAAGCCCTTGCAGCACTGCTTCATGGGAGCCACACCTTCATGGATGGCACTGTGAAGGAGTCACAGAGAGGAAAAAATAAGCAGAAATTCAAGCAGAAAAGGAAAAGTGTCAAACTAAAAGCCTAATTAACTTCACCCTGGGTTGTAATAGTGTGAAAGGACAGGAAAAGGAGCTAAACAGAAGGAAATGGTCACAGAGGGAGGAATTTTGTGGCCTGGCGCTTGGTGACAGGTTTGATCAACCAGAGTAGGATAGGTGCTGTCATCCCCTCAGAAGCTGATGAACCATAAAGCTCCACTGCGGTCATATCTGATTCCAGACCCCTGAGTCATTCCACTGATCCTCTGGAGAGCAGTCTGTTATTGATTATGGCCAGGGAGTGAAGAGACCACAGTTTTGATAGGTGATTGATGTCACTCCAATTGGATGGCATCATGAGAGCTTAGGAACTCCATTAAATACAGTAGAGAGGCTACTATTTTGTTTTTTTCATTTGATTTCTCTGAATTTTCTTTCCATTTTTGGGGGGGAATCATGGAATAAGTCAATAACATCCAATCCTACATAAATCACATCCTCGTCTTGTATCCAAAATATTAAAACCTGGCATTAAGAGGTCGTCTGCAGGGCACTGAGTCCCGGATGCAGGTCCCGGATGCGGCGTCTGCCAGCTCCACAATGACAAATGGTCTTTCCTCCAGCGTGACAACGCGCAGGTGCTGGGCATCATCAGGTGGTTTAAGGAACGGCCCATAGCGGGACCAGGCTGGGTACCGAAGCCTCAGCACGCCGTTCTCCCACCAGCCTACCTGGGGGAACGGAGAAAAGAGAAACATTAGAGAGAGGTGGAGCACACAAACACATTTCTATCACGAACATTAAATGGATTCCACCTTTGGTTATAATGAGAAACAAAACCAGGCAATCTCAAAAAACCTATTAAACACAGAGCAGGAGTCAAATAGACACAAGTCAGCCTTGTCTCAAGATGAACAGTTTGAACTGAAGCTGATTTACTTCTTATTTTTTGTTGTTAATTTTTTTCGGATAGATCTGTTGTGCATGTTGTTTATGACAGACTCAAATCAAAAATCAAATCAATGTGCCAAGATGTTCTCATGTAGATTGACATTTCAAGTTATTAAAACAATGTGTTTTATTTTTCCAAATATATGACGCAAATCAATTGATGTCACATATTTGGAAACAGGGTGGCGATGCTGTTCTCCAGGCTTTGACTAATAATCTTATGATCAAAGCTGTTTGTATAGGAGAGGAAAGGGATAAAGTGTCCATCTAACATCCGAGAATAACCAACTGTCTGTTAGATGTAACATTCTGTCCTCTTTTGGGCAGAAACATTATAACTAGGTTGTTTACAGTGATATGGTTACCCAACAGCTCCACTAATACAGCACTTTGGGAGGTAGACTTGATTGTTGTCTTACAAGACAGTTAGATGGAAGGGTTGAAAATAATTTAAGTGTAAGTAGAGAGAGGTTTGAGGAGATGGTTAGCCCCATGCGTGACCTCAGCACTCTGTATGTTACTCTGTAATTTGGTCAATGCCTTTGAAGATGCTGGATAAGAGGTTAGGAAATAACGTTTTGTCAACCTGTCTAAGGTTTCAGAAGGAGGGCGCTGTGTGACCGAATCACTGAACAACATACGGAGTGCTGAGGTCACAGATGGGGATGGGAGACAGTTAACGTTATCCCCAACCAAAAGAGGAAATACGTGACTACTGGTAATTCCAACTTGTTCCATTTACAATTCTTAAATCATCTGGTTTTGTTCAAAGTTGGAGGTTCTGATGTTAGCCTTCACTTTTGCTGCCATATATAATTCTGCAGGTTAGGGCTGTCCTCAACAAAGAAATTCTTAGTCGACTGACACTCAAACGATTTTGTCGACTAATTGATTATTTGATTTAATCGACAGATCTGCTAAAACTGAGTTTCTCCACAAAGATCACACAAAAGCACCACCTTAAATCTTGTGTTTACCAGAGATGTTGTAATGAAATTCTTGAAAATACATCATTCAGCATGAAAAAACATAAAAAACTACTTAGCAACTAAACAAATCTGAATGATGTGTTTACAAATGTAAGCGACAATTCTTGCATAGCATGCCTTTAAATATAAACATTAAACCTATGTTGTTTAATCATTTTTAAAAATACCACAACCTTATATAATTACTTAGTCACAGAGAGGGGTTAACACACCACGTTAACACCTACATCATTATACAGTCTCATACAAATGCCCGGCAATAAACATTGTATTAGGCTTCATTTTGTCTCCCTTGCATGACACAGATGGAGGAAAATAAATAGTAGAACACTGAATCACCAAAAGGACTATAGAGATGGATGAACACCTCCCTGTCTCAATAAACACTGAATATAATAAACTTCATAAAGGCTGCATTTACTGCAGGAATATGGTACCGGTTTGAATTATATTGTACAGGTATTATTCAAGTTATTGTACCCACTTGCTCTTTTCATAGAACGCCAGGCCCTAAATATTCATTGTTATGTGGGTTGGGGAGCAATTACCTTCAACTTGTGCACAGGCTACACTGATTGATGGGATTAAAGTGGTTATCCAGATTTGTTTGTACTAGTCATTTACTTTAGTGTCAGATCAGACATTGCCATGTAATTACATATAATGGCTTTGGGTAGGATGAAAGCAAGTAACTCTCAGATTCAGGCATACACAAACAATTGGATTTATTGAGGTAGCTGTGGTCAGCAGAAATACACATTTTTTAAATGTTTTAATAGCCCGGAGCTAAATGTTTATGTGACACGCTCTTGTCAAAAAGCATTTTTTACACACTGACTCATAGCACATGTGCAGAGAGTCGAATCATGCCTACAGATGCCATTTTTGTATGATTCCTAAAATCTGTTTGGTGATGATGTTGTGAGACCACATCGTTCTGTGTCCAGTGTTGACCCAAAAATGTCTGTCAAGTATCCCTTTGGCTGTATCAATGTTTCCCCCTTCATATTGTTTATATGCTCTCTGGAAGTGTTGGATGTTGGATCTTGGCATATTCAGACTTTTGAGAGCAACGTGAGGCTGAACCACACCAAAGAAGATTCTGTCTTTTTTTGTTTGTTTGTTGTGAACCTTCCTCTTGTAACATCATTTGACACATGTTGTCATGATTATCCGATAAAAGTCTCATCAAGTGTAACCGAGGCAACATACACAAAAGAGAGTGTGCACAAATACTGTACACTGACACCCATGCACATACATACAGAAATCCATATGGATATGCAGTCACACACATACATACATACATACATATAGACATACATACATCTATATATAAAACACACATAAGAATGCGAGTGCTGCAGCAGGCCAGTAGAGTAATGTAAAGTTTGGCAGCTCCCATCAGCCTGCCTGTCTGTGTACAGCCGGTGTAAAGGCAGGGAGAAGAGGAGGAGGTGGCAACAATGACAGTATTTCGACTGCACTTCGACCGCCGCTCTGCTACAGACATTCAATCAAAACACACTCGGAGAACAGAGACAGAAAACAGATAGAGCTCACAGTAGAACACACTACTCTCTATCAGACAAATACCCAGAAAAATGCACACGCGAACGTCAGGAGAAGAACAGCCAAGAAATAACACTTCAGACTCCTCAAATGGAGGGAATACTTTAAAGCAGAGAGAGTATTCTGGTTTTGAGCTAAAGTTTGAGGTCTGGGAACCACTTTAACGAAAACCTATCCCTTAGCAGCCATGAGTGGTGTTAATGCATGTTCATTAAATTACAGTAATATCCTGGAACATCTAGCTGTTCTGTATCCGTAGCTGAAACAAGCCTAGCTAATGCTTTAAAATCTTCAGTGCTAGTCTGCAGTGTTTCAGTAAGCTAAGCTGGGTGCTCCCAGGCTCTAGGTAATGGTGCAGTCATTGTAAAGAGAACATTAAATATTCAGGGAGAGCCAACAGCGTGGATGTGCATAATAGGCAGATACAGGCGTCTTATCCTCATTGCGTGCGTGTGTGCAATAGTGCAATAGGGTTTATGCAAGAAGGGTGTAAGCACATGTGTGTAAGCATACAGTATGTGCCCTCATTTGTGTGCACACACATGTGGATGTCTGCATGCGAGTTCTAAGCATGTGTGTGTGAGTGTGTGTGTGTGTGGGCGGGTTTTGTCGCCTGGGTTTGTACGGAGTGGAAGGACCAGCGCAGGAGCTTCTAATTGAAAGGGATTTGAGATATATGGCAGGAGTCAGCATGTCACGACACGCTGAGACCGGACTCTGGTGGGCTGTTAAAACCACTGGGAGGCTGAGAACCACCAATGTGTGTGTTTATGCTTGTGTGTGTGTATGTGTGTTAGCTTGTGAGGGTGCACCGGTGTTTGTATTAGTGCAGTGTTTGTGATTATGCGCCGTTGCAGAGTGTATGTTCTGAGAGTACTGCGTGTCCTTATGCATGTGCAGAGCGGTGTCGGGGCACTGCTGTGTGGATGAGGAAATGAGCATCGCTCTCTCTTCTGACACTGACAAGGGTAAAATCCTGGCGTATTAAAGGGGAAACATCTCCAACAGGTGACAAGGCTGCATATTAAGGATTTCTGAACAAACCTCGGCCTAATAGAATATGCATGACACGCCAGGGGTACTGGTGTTTTAGACGCGCATAGAGTTATGTTGACAAGACACTCAAACACACAAAACAATGGTGGGTCTACAACCAGATGGTGATGACACCCAGAAATCTTCAGCACTATTTACATCTGCATTTCATTTTACGGTAAAAAAAAAATGAAAACGCAGCCAGAGAAGAAGAACAGAACAGCAACTATTGATCAGAGCAACATCAGAGCATTATTTTCAGCAAAATAACAAAGAATATATATATGAGTAGATGTGTATGACTGCAGGGCTGCAACATCGTTATGGTTATTTCATCGGTTAAAGAACAGGTTCACATTTTTTAGGTCTGTCTGAATACTCTCTCATACCCATATGTCCAGTACATTTAAAGACTAAAGCGTCTTCACCAATGATGTAACAGATGAGGGACAAAACCCAATGTCCTCTTTCTATGTAGAATGCATTACAAAATACGACTCAAGTTTAGTGAGTATCTTCCTGTCTTTTTGTACAAAAACCAGCCTCACCTCAACCTTAAAAAGGTGTTTTTGCACAAATCCAGGACTGTACATTCTGTCCTTCATCACTTAGTATGGAATCACACTAGGAAGGTAATGCTTCACAACCAGGAGAGGAGGGAAGATTACAGCAACTGATGCATCTTTAAAGCTACATATGGGCATGTCGTTGAATCTATCCTTTAATCTTGTGAGGATTTTTCTAATTTCATTAACTGATCCATTATAATTTCCCAGAGGCCTTGGTGATGCTTGTTTTGTCAAACCAACAGTCCCAAGGTTTTACAAATCCTCAAATTTTACAACCAAGACAGAACTTTTGCCATTGATCACATATCAAAATTGTGACCGTTAGATTTTTTCGCACTATAAATGTGTGAATATGTGTGTGTGTGTGTGTGCATTTGTGGTGTTGTGTGTGCTTTATCCAGGGAATGTCAGTGTAACAGAAAGACAGCAGAAAGTGAACAGGCACTGTAGGAGCACACAAAGCACGGTCAAATAGTCAGCAGCCAATCTCTCTCTCTGCCTCGGGCACCGATAGCCATAGTGAACTTTACGTGAACATGAACCACTGCGACCTGACTGTTCTCACTGTCAGGTTTATGTTCTTATTTCAGATGCCAACGCAGCAATGGATCTGCTCCTCTAGTTCACATGGAGAGATTAAGACTCGAGAACCAATCAGCACAAAACCTGCTCTGTGCTCTATTGCTCGGCGCTTTTGTCTTTGCAGTTGTGGAGACAACAAAATGGTAATCAATCGGGTATATCGTGTGATTCAACAGAAAGCATGCTCCGTTCAATTTTCAAATGAGACTCAGAGCACATGATTAGAGATGAAGAACTAATGTCATGTTCTTACATCTTCCCATCCACGTCCAGGTGTCCAGGAAATCACGTCGAGGAAGGGGTTGGACAGGTAACCGTCACCATTGAAAGAATAATCTCGACCACCAAGTGTGATGTTGCCGAAATACCTGTATGGCAATGAATGTAAATGACAGAAAACATGTAATATTAGTAAATTAACTAATTGTTTAGGGGGAAATGTAGAGAAAATAGAAAATCCTAAGGCTGTTTTTGATGCAACAGTGAGCCTTCCCACTTGAAACTGAATCACAGCACCCTTTGTGGTGACAGCAAGGGCTTGTCTGTTAATCAAATCTACAGACAAATGATCAGACACACACACAATTGTCAGGAATCTTTTGAAGTCAAACAACTGCTGCTCTCTGCATCGCCTGTGAGCTCTATAGTTTGTCTGATAATCACACGGGACAGACGTTCTAATTGTCTCCTCATGTCATCTTGCTGGCTTCAAAACACAAAACCTGAAAGCTTTTTTTTTTTTTTTTTTTTTTAAATGACAAAAAGCCTCATATGGAGAGCAGCTTGTAGTTACAGACAGTGAACAGCAGGTAGCACTGCAAAAAAAATAAAATAAAATAAAAACATCTTGCTCCTCTGATGTTGGACATTATAAACAAAGAAGGAAGAGTCCATTAATCATTTCCGTCTAATTGCCCCACGGTTTGTGCTGTGCTTCATTTACAGAAATCCCTATAAATAAACTCATTAATTATATGTTTGGCTCACCACACTGACCAAACTTCTCTATACAACATCATGTGTGTGCTGTTCATGTGGAGCAAGGATGAACGGCGTTAATAATGAACATGGATGATAACGAGAAGCACTCGGGCTACCTGTTAGAGTATGCTTCTGCCTGTTTGCACGTCCTACAAGGAATATATTACAGCCGGCTCATTAATATACATGAGACATGGTCCACTTGCTACAGACGCTGGGGTAATTTAGCCAACTCACAACTACATGCACCAACAACATCTATTTTGCATGGATGATAGCCAGTTCCAAATTCAGATATCCCCTCTGTGCCTGCTCTCTGACACTGAATCTACCGACTCCACCCTTATACCTAGCAGCTCATTCTGGCGCTGAACCAACTCATTTCATAGAATACACCTGATGCTGTCTCAATATATTTTGTCCGGAGCCTGCCAACTGCATCCTGTCTCTTCCTTCCCTCCTCCCATTCTCCCTTCAGAGCTTTCCTCTTTCCTCTTATCTCCCTCTCACCTCATCCTGCCCCGCAGTCTCTGGGTCTGATTGGCGTCCGTCATGCAGTTGGTGACAAAGTTGGGCCCACCCGTGGTCCCGTAATCCTTGCGCATGGCCACCGCCCCGTGAGTCAGCACAGACACTCCCCGAGCAATCCTCCTGCGAGGTTCGTCCCTCCAGCCCTGGGGCCGCACGGCAAACAGAGCCCGAGGCAGGCTGTCCATGCTCAGACCTGAGAGAGCCGGTCCCACGGCGAACCACATGTGCGAGGCTCCGGCCTGACCGGCGGCCCAGGCGGCTTTGAAGACCAGCTCGGCCTCCTCCTGGGAGCAGTACAGCAAACGTAC
The DNA here is from genome assembly GCF_027596085.1 of Anoplopoma fimbria. Lineage (NCBI taxonomy): Eukaryota > Metazoa > Chordata > Actinopteri > Perciformes > Anoplopomatidae > Anoplopoma > Anoplopoma fimbria. The sequence goes on along the minus strand of NC_072468.1, from coordinate 17,113,082 downwards.
CTGGAGGACAGCAGGAAGGCAGGGAGGGAATAGGGACGAGGGGAGACACACACACACATACACGCTAGTGAGATAAGGAGGGGACAGGGGAGACGTGGAGAGAGACAGAGGTTGGGAGAATCAAGGGGAGAAAGATAGAGCTGGAGCAGAGGTACGGGAGGGGAGGAGGTTGGATAGAAAAAGGCTGTATCAAGAGAAAACAAGAGTGCCGGCGGAGGTAAGAGGAGAGATAGCGGTAAGCTGATGTGATAAGGTTCATGGGAGTTGGACGTATGATTGAGAGAGAGAGAGAAGCAGACACACCGGAAAGAGGAAAGACAGCATGGCCGCATGTGATGCATGCTAACCAGGAGGTGCAGGAGGCAACGGGGGTCAGCGCTTAATGAGCTTGGGCCTGATGAAACAAGAAACAGTTATGAATAATGAAAACAGGGGTAAAACAAGAAAGGGAAAATGTACCAACTGTAAGTGGTAGAACAGAGAGATAGAGAGGTACAGGCGTGGAAGCAAGGGAGGAGGGAGGGAGGGGGAGGGATCCAGTTAAAGACCAAACACACCTGAGGGAAAACAAAGAGGGGACGGGGTTAAACACTGACATATGTTATTAAAAGCAGGGTGGAGAAAAGACCTGGAGACAACAGGAGATGGTGGGCGATGCGGATAGAGGGAAGTAATCAAAGGTGGGAAAACAGAAAAGAAAGTCCTTGGAGAACGGAAAGGGGGGGGGGGGGGGGGGTGAAAGAAAGCAAAGGATGACATATTTTGGTAAAATCCGGGGCCTGGAGAGATATTTGCAAAAAACAGTGGAAGAGGGGGTTTGACGGAATGTGGCTGGGGAGAAAGAGAGAAGAAAAAACATTAAAGAAAGTGAAAGGCAACGGAGAAAGACAGCAGTGACAGTGGATGAGCTCTCAGCTGAAAGTGCTGAGGTAAGGAGGGGTAAGGGGGAGAGGAGGGGGGGTAGAAATTGACCAAAGAGGGTTTTTAAGGGGGTGGGGGTTAAATGCTGACAAATACATAAAGAAGAAAGAGTGAGAGCATTTAAAATAAAACAAATAGCACTGTAAAGAAAAGAGACAAAGGCGTATCAAAGGACAAAAAACGAAGAAGAAAACTCATTCATGGAAGATGGGGGGAGGGGGGGGGGGGGGGGGGACAGACTGAAAGCACATTTTGAGAACTGCGCCTTCATTGAATTTTTGAACTGTAATGGCTTGGCAAAACAATCCTGCCTGTATGCCAATAAACCTCCAGTGAATTAGGTAGGGAATGAGAGTGACAGAGGGGGGGAGGGAAGGGGGAGAGGAAGGAGGGAAGGAGGGAAGGAGGGAGAAAGAAGGCGACAGACTGAATTAGGGAGGGAAGAAGAGAATCAAGAGTTATAAACAGACACACAAAATATCTAAAAGGCGGGAAATGGAGAAAGAGAGGAACATACAGAGAGAGAGAGAGAGAGAGAGAGAGAGAGCAGAAGAAATACTGACAAAGCAGAAGCAGGAAGAGGAACGGAGCAACAGATAGACAGAGAGAGATTTGAGCAGGAATTGACCCAGAGACCTGCATCAAGCCATCTACAATGTAGAGGACATTACCATAAATGTGGCAGCGAGACAGAGAGAGGGAGAGAGAGAGAGAGAGAGAGAGAGAGAGAGAGAGAGAGAGCATGTAATGCAAACATACACAGCATCACTAAGCAATCACAAGCATTTATTAGCCCTGCAGTAGTAAAAAAGCTAAAAGAAGGGGGTTTGTTGTGAAAAGTAAGAGGGTTAAGAAGCAAGCACTGCATATAGGCAACCCGCTGCAGGCAGTATGTTATATTAACAGTGACACTAGCAGAGTGGAGTCTAAGGAATCCAATACAAACACACACACACACACACACACACACACACTTAGAGACACAAAAACACACACAGTCACACGCGCGCGCACACACACACACGCAGAGCTGCAGTGGCCATGCTGGGACATTAGTGATGACATTGAGACCCAGACTAAACCGAGCCAACGGAGAGGAGAGCCCGTGGCCGGGCAGACATGCAGCAAGAAGGACGGACTGAAGGAATGCAAGATAGCCAGACAGAGATGGAGGTGAACAGGAAGGCAAGCAGAGGAGAGTGAGCCTGTCTCCAGGCAAAAAAAAAAGCACAAGGGGAGGTAGAGGAGGAGGGGGAGTGGGGGAGTGAGAAGAGAGAGAGAGAGAGAGAGAGAGAGAGAGAGAGTAGGAACACAGAGATGAGTGAAAAATTGGACAGGAGGATCATGGGGTCAAAGTGGAGGTTTGAGGGATAAAGGAAGTGTGGAATTGGAATTAAAAAAACAAGGAGCACAGGAAGTGAGATTGGGAGCTGGAAGGAAGTAAGGAAAGGAAGGGGAGAACGAGCAAGGCACTAGGATAGTAGAGGGAGCAGGCATGAAGGAATGAAACACACTAGAGGTAAGACAAAACCACGAGTCATTCTGGTCATCAATGAACCAGCGTGAATTTGAAATGTTTTTTTTCTTTTCACCATCGAAATATCAAAGAAACAAATGTAGACATAGTGAATATAGAGGGAGACCTTAGAGTTGCCACGGATACCAACTAAGTCAAGCTAAATTTGGTGGGAAATATGTTTAAGATAATGCAAAAAATATCAAATATTTCCATTCAACAGAAGGGTGCAGCCATGAATATTTCACTGGGTGTAAACATCATTTACAGATTCAATGAAGAGCTGGAACAAGCCGATGCAAAATACTACACAGTACATCGTATATGTGACACTGACAGACAGTTTGGAGACAAGGTGTTATTTACCAACTCTAAAGCCACTTAAGTAGAAAACGAGGGGGGGAAACTGTATTTTAAGTGGCTAACTTCTACAGCACCTTGCACATAACTCTTCGTACAATGCCAGCCAAGAAAACCAGAGTGACTCGTGGTTTGTGTTGTACCGTTGAACTCTTTATGCCTCGGCAGATGGGAGGGGAAGAGGAGAACAGAGGGATAGAGGAGAGAGGGGAGAGAGAGATGTGGAGGGACAGAGGGAGAGACGAAGAAGGAAGGAAAAAGCTGGGAAGCCACCTGTCAGTAAAAGGGGGCCCCCAAAGACACTTGCAGCACTTCCTCCCCTTTCCTCCCCCTTTCCCCCTCCCTCCCCCTGTCTCACCTGCGCCTCGTTCTCCTTCAGCAGCCTGCGCGTGCGTGCCCCCGGGGTCGTCGGTCACGTTCAGGATCACGACGCTCTTCTTCTCCCAGCCGATGAAGGAGCCGTCGGTCAGGCCCTCCACCACGGACAGGAAGTCCTGGTAGCCGTGGTGACGCGTGCACACCACGGAAAAGGATGTCCAATCGTACTCCTCCAGCACCTCAAAGATGACCTCTAACTGGAGGGCAGTAGAGGAGCTGAACTGGAGAAAGATGGAACCTGATTCCTGATTTGGGAAAGAGAGCAGCACGTTTGGTTTAAAATCTCACTGCAAAACGCATCCTCTGCAGTTGTACTGTGTCTAAAATGCAACATGCAGCAAGTAACAGACACTACAAGGAACTACAACTCTCTGGACTGCTCCATCTTTTTGCACAACATGGAGGCATCACGGGGCTTGAAGTTTTTTTTTTTTTTTTTTTTTTATAAATGGCGCAGCAGCCCTCGTGCAGCCGCAGGGCCAAAACAGCTAGAATTGTTGCACAAACTCTCCTATGACATCCAGAAGGGAGTGTTTTCTAAAAAGTCTATTCAGGGGATGGGAGGGGGTGAGGACTAAGCGAGGGTATATCTTCAAAGGAAGTTCATCAAAGTGCTACAGTTTAATTCCTCAAGAGTAAATGGTTAAAACAGTTATTTGTAAGCACAAATGCAAAGCTTTTTGTTTCCTGTTCCCCCCCCCCCCAATTTGGTGGTGAAAACCATGTGACATTAGTTTCTCTGGTGCATACACACAAATGTACAGCGCACACACACACACACACACACACACACACACACACACACACACACACACACACACACACACACACACACACGTCTGCTCATTGCCTCCCTCCCAGGAACATCAGAGGCAGAGCGACAGCCCCAGTTGGTGCCATTTACAGATCAAACACTGCAGAGTTTCAGCAGATCGGCGACCCTGACCTTCAACTTCCCCCTCCGTCCCACCGGCACTTGCCCAAACCTTTTCTTCGCGGAGAGGATGCGCGACATTATGACATTGTAAGTTGTTATGGCAATATAAGCAGCCCTCCTTTTTAATACTCCATTCATAGAGCTGTCAATCCATACTGCTTTCAGTACACACACACACCTAATTAACATTGTTCCAGCGCTCACATCTTGAGCTACACAATCACACTTCTGGGACATCTGCCCCCTTGTATTCCTCTGATTCTCTCCTCTCCCAATCTCTCTCACACACTCACACACACACACACACACACACACACACACACACACACACACACACACACACACACACACACATACATACGAGCTGCAAACACTTGCTCTTTACTCTTCCACCCCCATCCCAACCTCCCTCCTCCTACCTGTGGCATCCTCCCCAGCCCCGCTCCCCCTCCTACAGCCACTATGGGCAGTCCTGTTTGCGCAGAGACAAACTCCAGCATTGGGGCCAAAGGACCCCAGGCCGTGCGAGGGGGCCTCTCCTCTTCATAAACCAGACCCTGCAGGGGCCGCGCCGCCAGCAGCTCACACAGCTGGGACAGCACCGTCTTAGGACTACTGTCATTCACCTGGGAGATGATAGAAGCCATGGAGACAGAGAGGAACAAAGACAGAGGGGGGGATAAAGACAGGGAGAGAAATAGAGTTGACTAACCGGGGCAAGGGTGTCGTGACTTTGTGTTATTCATATGGAAAGTGTCCGTAGCATGCATGACATGTCTGGCTAACAATACAAACTGTGGTCAAAGAGCAGAGCCAGACGCCCGCTCATTCAGCAGGGCCAACACAACGGCAGCAGTGTGTTGCTCATTCAGCTCAAATAATGGGAGTGAGTATGAATAATGGATGGCCATTGTTATTCCCTTCCTTCAAGTAAGGCTGGATGAGCAGCAGGTAGAGGAGACAGTATCCAACCTGTAGCCAGATGACGTTAGCAGAGCCCCACTGGGTGACCACGCTCTCCCCCAGGGAGCCGTATACCCGGCCGAAGCCGGGGTAGAGCACCCTTCCCCCGGGCCCCGCCACCGCCGCCTCGGCCTGCACCGTGGCACCGGCGTGGATCACGGCGATGTTGAAGTTCATCATGGCCCCCGCATCACGCTCCCGCGGGCTGGGCCGGAGCAGGAGGTGGGGGGAGGCGTCCACCAGACCTGCCCACTCTGCCAGGACCAATAGGAGAGAGAGAGTAGGTATGGCGACCATGGCAACCTGCCGAGGGGGGGAGGCAGATATATATTGCACTAAGAGAGGGTGCCTGAAAGAAAGAGAGACAGCGAAGAGTAGAAGAAGAAGTAGGAGAAGAAGAGAAGAAGTTAGACTTTTAACGTCCAACAGAGACAACATCAAATCAAGAGAGGAAAAGAAGAGAGGGAGGTGGCAGAAAAAAAGAAGGTGTAGATAGAGAGAGTGAGAACGCGTAAGAGAGAAAGCGAGAAACTGATCAGATATTGCATACCGGCAAGATGGAGTAATGAATTCTGAATCCAATCATGGGGTAATAAAACTTAGCTTTGGCTGGAGAAAAATGCTGGACGAGGAATACGGAATGCAGCGGGGTGGGGGGGGTGGGGGAAACAATAGAGGGAAAAGAAAGAGAGAAGATGAAATGGGTGCTATTTAGGCTGCAGGCTGAGAAGGAACAATATGAGGAAAAACAGAAAACTGGCCGTTAGAGGGAAGGAGGGTGAGAGTGGAGAGAGAGCTAATAGCAGACGGAGACAAAGATGGGGGCGGAGGTGGTTATTGTGCTGCATGAATGATAACAACAATTAAGATCACTGTAAACACACTCGCCCTCACACAGCTGCATCCACGCACAGACAAATGCATCGCGAGCGCTCTGAATGTGCAGACGCGCTCGCAAGATAAATGCATGGCTACACTACGCCCGTAGAGCAGCTTAATGATAGAGAGATATGAGGGTTAATGCAGTGAGCACAAACATACACACACATATACACACACACTGCACACACACACTCGCACAAACAACCACATGGAAAGATAATGACTACCTGAGAGATAGCGGGGTTAATATGTGAGCCGCACACACACGAAAACACAGCACATCATTTTCAATTTACTTCTGGTGCCAACTGCCCTCCCTTCCTCTCTGTCTCTCTCTCTCTCTCTCTCTCTCTCCATTTCCTTCTCCCTTTCCTCCCCGCTCCCTCTCGTGCTCCGTCTTTTCATATTCCCCATCTCTTCTCCCTATTTTCATGGCTTCAGGTACCAAACACAATTGCATTGATTAACAGGCGCCTGCTGACATAATATTCCATTCCAAAGTCGCTCTCCCCCTTCCTGTGCCTCTATCTCCCCCCGTTCTCCTCCTCTCTATGTCTTTCGCTCCGTCTTCATCCGACTCTCCGCTCTCTGTCACAGACTGACGATTTCGCTGACCCTGATCAGTCTTTTGGACAGAAAAAGAAAAAAAAGAAGCGAAAAGAAAAAGTAGAAAAAGTAACTGGAGGCACGAAATAAATGAGAATGCTGTGAAATGAGCGGCATAGAAAAAGGGTACTGTAAATAAAGGGTACATGACTCAGGGACTGGGTTATTGATTGAGGGAAGGAGGCAAGGTGGAAGAGGAGGAAACAAGGAGAAAAGGAGGGCAAAGTGTAGCGGGATGGTGGCGGTGGAGTAAAATATGTGAGGGGAGTAGAGGGGGAAAAGAAATATTGATTACTGGGATGTGTATACGTGTATGGCCTAAACAAACACACTGCCAAACATCCTGTTTTGAGTGACAGAGCTGTGGGGATGTGTGTGTTTGTGTGTGTGTGTGTGTGTGTGTGTGTGTGTGTGTGTGTGTGTGTGTGTGTGTGTGTGTGTGTGTGTGTGTGTGTGTGTGTGTGTGTGTGTGTGGTGGTGGGTTCCAGAGAAAGAAGGAGAGGCGAGATGGAATGAGAGGGAGGCGGATAGTTTCGGGTAAGAAAAAGAGATGGAGGTGTGGAGAGATAGGGAGAGACAGACCTGTTAGTGGGAGAGAGGGGAAAAGGAGAATGTAATAATGAAGGGGAGAGGGAGTTGTTGTTTTCTTTAAGGCGAAGGAGAAGTGGCGGTGAAGAACGGGAAGGACAGAGACGAGGACAGAGGAAAGGAGAGAGAGAGAGAGAGAGAGCAGTGCATCATTTGGTTTGGTGGAGCTGTATTCTACTGAGCTGACTCTCTGTGAGCCTTTAACTGTCGGGCCCATCACTGCATTTCACTCTCATGAGGTGTTTACGTTGCACTGCTCAACCAGCCTGTGCTATTCCATTACACTGAGCCTGGTTGGAAAAAAGTGTGAACACAGAGTATTCTTATATACAATATCCAGTTCTCCTGTAGAGCGTATCTCACAGAGGCCCGCCACGATAAAGCAAAGTAAATTATAATCAAATCCTCATCTAAATATATCTTACTATATAGTTCATTATGTGTTCCAATCTGAGCAATACTGCAAACTGAATCATACAAAGCGTGCAGTGAGGCGGCTCACAACGAGCAAACAAACACACACACACACACACACACACACACACACACACACACACACACACACACACACACACACACACACACACACACACACACACACAGAGAGAGGGGAGAAAAAGAGAGATATTACGGTTTCATTTGATTTTCTACCATAAATGAATCTTTTGTTAAAATGCAAATGCGTTTTTGAATATTTTTTCCCCTTCTATAAAAACATTATCCTCTTCAGTCTTTAGAGCTGCTAAATATATATACATGTATGTATATATATATATATATATATATATATATATATATATATATATATATATATATATATTTATATATATACATATATATATATTTGGCAAGGGGCTGCAAGGGGCTGTCTACAACCAAGGAAAAGGTTTAAATTGGGATTAATTAGTTAAGAGGTGTGTAGATGTCAGTTTTCCCTTAACAGTATCAAGGTAAGGAATAAGTTAGTTATTGAGACATGAAAAGTCACAGCAGCATTGTCAGGATCTGACTCTATTATTTGGATGATAATGATCATTTTGGTTATTAGGGATTGGGATATTTGGTGTTAGTGAGAAAAATATTGCATTGCTTTCTTTGCTTGAATGTGACCGCACTGACTACAAAAGATAAAAGATGGAATTGAAAACCTTTCAAAATTCATAAGAGTGCTGTCTTTGATGATTTTTTTTTTTAGACTTTAAAACTCACCATGGTGCCTATACCCTCAATCATCATCCGCTGTCTAAATCATTACATCAGCACTCGCACTAAAGTATTTGTATCGCACAGCGTTGATCTCTCAATTTGTCAATCACTGTAATAAGCAGCTAACTGTATCTACAGTGTAATTATTTTTGGGCTGAGCCTGTTTAGTTTGTCTTTTTTAAAACAAAGAAAGTGGCATTTACAGCCCCCGAAGAAGCGGGCGTACATGCCAGCGACTGTTAGAAGCAAACTAAAAACACCTTCAGGAATATTTACAGAGTGCTTAAGAGCAGGCTGACGGAGACAGCTAATCAAGCAGATGAGAGAGGAAACATTCACGAAGGCAAGCCAGTCTCCATCTTTCGCTTCCCAAAAATTGCCAGCCAGTACTTCACAATCAAAACACATCGCATCATATCAACATTTCATCACACTGCAATATATGTTGACTGTGATTACACATAGGAGCTAATGACTTCTTCATGTGCAGCTTCACTGGTTTGAAAAGCGTCTTTGTAGTTTTGTGTGGCTGAAGGCAAATCGACTACTCAGAAGGTATATTCCTCTATAGAGGATTACAGTGAAGCCTGGATTATGCCTGCAAAGTCCAAAGAGACCAAAAAAAAAAAGTTGTGTAGCCTCTAAACACAAAATGAAAAATTGATTCTCGGTGTCAGTGTGATGGTAGCAGAACAATCGCAATGTTTTAGAGTATCAGATCCCCTCCTTCCCCCTCGACTGCGTGCTACAGCTGCAGCGAGCGCCTGCGGTGAAGAGCGAGTCGCGGGAGAGGAGTGAACCGCTCGGGGTAGAAGTCGGTAGTTGGCATCCACGCCTCTCTGAGCCCGTTTCCCACTGAACTCCAATGGAGGCAGCGTGCCAGACCGTGTGCTGCATCGGATCTGCTGGGGGAAAATGTGAATGGGGAGAGGAGTGTGTGGAGTTCGTGGAGTTGTGGAAGTGCAGTGTTCAGCGTTGTGTTTACCCCACATCGGGGCTCTGCTGCTTCATTCCTTTCTGTCATGCAGAGTAATGGACCTGCTCTCCTGCTGCCTGTGGCACAGGCTGCACTGAATCAGCCCGGGCAGCTCTCCGCAGCAACACAAAACATCTGAAATATATGCAGGCTAATATATATATAGTCTACTGTACACCATTAGAAGAAATTGCAGCGTCTGTGTGTGAGTCACTGCCAGTGCCTTGAAAAATAATTCCAGCCCAGAAGATGAAGACCTTTTTTTCTTTTCTTTTTTCTTTTCCCCCATTTGTCCACATTTAAGACCGCAGTGTGCTCCAGAACACTGCTGCATGTAGCCTCTGTAATTTCCTTGGGTCCATAGCTGTGCTACAGTAAAATAAAAAGATAAGATAAAGTGCCAGCACAGTGTGGTGCCCACAGTGTGCATATATATGTGAGTGTGTGTGTGTGTGTGTGTGTGTGTGTGTGTGTGTGTGTGTGTGTGTGTGTGTGTGTGTGTGTGTGTGTGTGTGTGTGTGTGTGTGTGTGTGTGTGTGTGTGTGTGTGTGTGTGTGTGTCATGCGGGGTAATATGGCAGTGTGGGGGAGTGGAGGAATGAAGAGGAGAGTGCAGCTGGAGCTCAATGCTCCTCGTGTTAATTGGCCCATACTTCAATCACAGCCACTGGAGTGTGTCCTCTCTGACGGAACATATCCTCTCTCCCTCTCTTTCTCCCATCCCCAATCTCTCTCCGTCTCTCCCCCCCTCTCTCTCTCACCGTCCTGCTGCCCTTGTTCACCCACTCATCCACTCGCTCACACACTCTCACTTGACACACACACACACACAAACATACTCCCTCACTCAGTCTGTCTCACTCGGTCACTTGATTTGGCCCATTTTCACTTGTTCATTCATCTTTTCCATTCATTCATTCAGTCACCTCACTCTGCACCATCTCACTTTCACCAACTCCCCTCTCCTCTCCTCTCCTCTCCTCTCTTTCTCCCTCTCTCCTCCCACAGCTCCTCTCCTGTTTTTTCCTCCAGCCCCTCGCCCGTTCTTCCCTTTTCAACGCACGTCTTTGTCCTGGACTTCATTCACTCTCTACTTCCTCCCCTCCCTCACTTCCTCTCATATCTTTCTCTTTCTCTCTCTTTGATCCCCGTCGAGCAGAAGAGCCACCAGGCAGGCGAGCGCCTCTCGTTCCCATTGTGCATAGTGAACAGAGTGATCAGCGAGTAGCGCAGCGAGCAGCAGCAGGGCGTACAGCGCTGTGTGTTTTTACTGCATGGCTGTAAACAGCAGTAGTAAAGCCTGCTGCTGCTGCTGATCATGATGCTGCTGTCTCCTTCGGACTTGATAGCCGTGGCTATCATAAGCCATTCAAGTGACACAACGACGGAGCCATCTATCAAACCCCTGTGACACCAGGTCCTCACAGGGAAACGTAACGCATTAGGTTTGTAAATTACACATGCCACAGGCTGATAACCAGATTAGAGAGGGTAGCTTTCATAAACCCCGACACTATGTTTTATGTGTAACAGTTAAATGTGAGGGGCTAGCTGATATGGCAGAAGAAAAATAAATGGTGGTTTACAAATGTGAGACAAATAGAATAGACACATACAGGGGCTTACAAATATTAGAAGGGGTTCTTTTTGAAAAAAAGAAGATTGAAATCACTTTTACACTCTTATTTCTATAACGAATAAATACTAGCGAAGGTGTTAAATTAAGTGACATTCGCATTCTCTGCCATGTATACTTGAAATATGATTTTATATAGAATGTACTGTCATAGGATAGGGGAAAGTCTCAAAATGAAACAGTCAGCCTGACATCCAACGTTTCTTCATCGCTAAACAGCATTATATTTGGACATTTTCACTCCCTTTTATTTCCATGTGGTCGTACAAAACGAATCTCACTCTAAAGTTCAGAGTATCGTGCCTTTAATTCAAATTTTCTTTTTTCTTTTTCAAGGGTTCAGATTAAACACTTCTGCCAAGAGACAGTGTCAATTAATTGCACTTCACTTCCGTACATTCAGGAGATAAATTTCATTACTTGAATGGGAGGACACTCCTTGTTTCTCTTCCCTCTATGGATTGATGGAAATTAGATGAAGCTGACCCTGGACGCTGTGTAGCACTAACAATTCTCTGACCTCATTTTTTCAACAAAAAAAAAAAAAGGAAATGTCTTAGTCCTTCCTACTGTGGTTTTTAAAATGCCAGACAAAAATTCACATCCATGACGGACGATTGTTACTGAAATATTTGACATTAGCGCATCTCATCTCTTTAACGCATATCACTCAGCTCAGTAAGTATAATTACCTCAAAGGAGAATGTTTCATTCTGCTTTTATATAAACTGGCACGTTATGCTTGAAAATGAACTTGTATAACCTGAAATAGAAATCAGCTAATAAAAATAGAGGCCTGTCAGTTGTTTCACTTTGCTTTGTAATACAGCCATGGCATCTTGAAATATTCACTTTGTTTGTCTGAGGGTGTGTGTGTGTGTTTGTCTGAGTGTGTGTTATCTTTCAACCTCCTGTCATTCATTAAATCCTCAGAACATTGCAAGCCAATACACACATAGACTATTTTTATAGTTATACAGACCGCATAAACAGCATCAATTTGTGTATGCATGATGCACAGGAATATTTCAATACTGTCTCTATTTTATCTGCTTTCTCCCACACACACACACACCCATACACACACACACACACACGCGCACACCTTCACATACACACATCCATTCAGAAAACATCAGTTACAAATGGTTGACTACCCTCATGAGTATTCAGACATAAATATCAGTAAGGTCATGTGCTTTCGTATGGAAAGGCCAGTGTCTGGGGATCTTGAATCAGGAATTCACATAAAAGCGTGCGGTGTATTACTTCAATAAGCCTAACTGGCCTCTACTAACTTGACTTGAATGAATAAAAATGGTTTTATAAGGAGAACACATAGTTTGTATGCCCACTGCCAATGCCTGTATAATATAAGTGCTTACTTTAAGGTCGGCCAAGGAGCAAGAATATTTAATTTCCCCACATCTACAGCTGACATCTAATACAGATGGGAGCAGAGGACTGCAGCGCGGCTCCCCGGCCTCCACCCTCTGCTCCCAGGTCGACTATAACCACATCATTTACCAGATTTAATGTACATATAAATTGTTTTCTGTAGTTGCTTTTCTTCCCGAATCCTCCGTCAAGACGTCCTTACAGCGCACGACCGGGGGGATTATCATATTATGTTTGTTTTAAAAAGGAATAATATCTCACTGCTCAACCTTTTACAGGCATCCAGAAACTCTGAGGGGCTTTGTGCTCAGGGGGAGAAAAAAAAGCTTCAATATCACAGTGCTATCAATGCAGCGCAATCATCTAAGAATAAACATGCATTCAAGCTGTGCATTTACATAATGTACATTCATGAATGAAATGCTTTGCTGATTGTTGTTTCCAAAAAAAAAAGCATTGAGATTGAAATCAGGAACAAATTGGATGTAAGATTTTCAGCAGATGGGATGAGACAGTAGAAAATAACTCCGGGAATATTCAGAATTTAGTGGAATCATGTTATGGCACGGAACAAATACCCAGTTTTTTAACAATAACGTTAAATGGATTATTTTTTCATTACATCTCAAGCTGGTATAGTCGCAATGCTACAGTGTTGCTCTGCTCTGCTTGCACCAGCGCTTCCATTAATTCCCTCATTGATTGGCCAGACACTGGGATCACCTAGCCAGATCTAAATCAGTCACTAATTATATGAGCAAAATGAAAAGCAACCGACACTGCAGCGCTTCAGGACCTGTAAGGTGAAACATTCTGTAACAACTACAAACTAGGAAACTGCTCTTGACTCTGAGCTGAGAAAAAAACAAAAAACATCTAGCTCTGCATAGTAATGATTCACAATCTTATTCTGTGGATGAACAGATTGAACTGGTGGGGCTTTTTACGAGGTCACTCACACAAAGCAGATGTGCATATGCAGCCGTTACACGTATAGAGGAATGCAGATGTCATATTCACACATACACATTTTAGAATAAGAGAAACGTTAAGCCGGTCTCTTTCAGTAGCAGGTGCCACATGTTGCTGAAGTCGAGCCGGATTTTCTCTGCTTAAAATCTAACGCTGCAATGTCACAATGTTGTGTACGGGTTTCAGCTGCGTTCACAGCACATCTGGCTCTGCCCCCGCTCATAGCCAAAGGTGTTAGAAACACTTCTGTCAGCCTATCCTATAAACGTTGGTGGATCAGTCTGGCTCAGGAAATGCACTCCCATGCAGGCAGAAGCCCAACAGGGAGAGAGGAATGTGAGGATTGAGACCAGTGATGGGGTTTTTATTTTTGCGCAGGCTCGGATGATTCTCAAGAGTAAAAGGTGGTGAGAGGTTACTGACAGGAATGGCAGAACCCCACTGTGTTGTCTTCACACAGACAGATCTAGAAGCCCATTAATCCTGAGCTGTTTGTTTCACAGCAACAAATATAAGATATTTTGTGCTCAAGTCTTGACAAGTGAAGCAACAGTATCTCATCAGAGGTGTTCAGGAGTCTGAGATGGCCACAGCACTTTATGACTGATTCACATCATATTGTACTAAATGTAATTACAAGCAGCTGGGAAGGGGAAACTGTTCATGTCATGAGATATCAGAAATTTCTGACATATGTGATTTTTCACTCGGAGGAAAGAACACAATTGTAAACAAATGAACAATATGGCTGCAAAGAGACCATCGCTGGCCATAATATATAAATATATCCTGTGTTAACACTAATACAACTGATTCAGCTTGTTAAGAATAATCTTGATCACATCTGGTTTACTTGTTAATGAACTGATTAATATATGTAGCACAATAAATATAGCTAATTTAGGTTCAATTATATTTATCATCATCCTCTTGGAATAATGCGTGAACGCTCCTGACTCGAAAAGGTTTTCCCGTTCTTACCACTATCTATTATTAACTATCCCTATTAACCACAATCAAGTGTCTGAAATCACACAAAGGGTTAAAAAACACGCATGAACATGATACATGAATGCACAAATACAGACTCAGAGAATAGTGATTCTTCGGAAAGCGACACTACCTATGGACAGTTAACAAGCTTAATATTTGGGTTTAGATGACACAGAGCATCCAGTGCCAATAATTGATCTCCTTGGTATTTCCCATCACTGCTCCGTGCAAAATGTGTGAATGGGTGTCTCTTTTTTTCCCCCAAAGCTGAAGCCCTTAATAGACAATATGCTTAACACTGAACATATCACCTAACAATCAAAATTGATGAGCCTGACCAGCATCGGACCAAGGTTGGGGTCATTTATTGGCTCATTCAGAAAAAAAAAAAAATTGAAATTGCTCTTACAAAATTGAAAAGAAAGTATTCACTCCTAATCACCTTTCAGAAGACAGACTAAAAAAAGGCTTTGATGTGTAAAAAAATGTCCAATTTGAATAATGAAACATCACAACCTGAATTGAGAACAAATGAATCCCGACCCTGAGTTAGACTACCTGCATCCTGAGCATATTGTACATTTCTTTCTTTTTCAATCTCAAAAACCAGGAGAGGATCTGCAAGACTGTTTCGAATCACAAGGCCATTTTTAGAAGCTATTTACACGCAGAGATGAAGCACATTAAAACAAGCCCAGGAACATCACACTATCTTCATCAGAGGTTTTTCTCCCATCTTCCATCCCTCTTCCTTCCTCGTCTTCCCCTCCTTGCCGTACTGTAGATAACACGCTGTGCAAATTCCATTCAGGTGCAAACGCGCATATTTGCATTTGTAACAGCTGTATAGTCGGCACCTGTTTAAGACGGAATTCCACATTTAAACTTGAAAGAAAATAGAGCAAAGCTATTCTTATACGAAGTGATAAGGCTATAAAACGGGT
Source organism: Anoplopoma fimbria (assembly GCF_027596085.1). Classification (NCBI taxonomy): domain Eukaryota; kingdom Metazoa; phylum Chordata; class Actinopteri; order Perciformes; family Anoplopomatidae; genus Anoplopoma; species Anoplopoma fimbria. Next base: position 17,097,807 of record NC_072468.1, on the reverse strand, counting down.
TCAACTTTGCACCTGGTACCTGCACCTAGTAAATCCGGCGCCGTCACTCCAGTACAAAGCCTGCTATAAATGCCAGCGCCCGGGTTCTCTGAGAAGAGAATGACAAAGGTTTTTAACAAAGCTGGCCCTCATGCACCGCAGGGAAGTCTCACAGATCAGGAGGCATGACACAGCAGCCCAGGGTGACATGCGACATGGGCTGCAGACACAGGCTAACACAGTTTTTTATAAATGCTCCCATTTCCTCTTTTTAATAACCACTTATGCTGTCATTTCCTGCCCCATCCATCATCATGAAGGACCGCACCACACTGCTGCAAAGCGCTGCATGCCGCAAAACATTACTGCACATCTCTCCATCCGCTGTCATTATTCCTCTTCATCCTCCTTTCCTCTGTCGTCGGTGTGTGTCTATACGACATGCACTTAAATGTGTGTGTGTGTGTGTGTGTGTGTGTGTGTGTGTGTGTGTGTGTGTGTGTGTGTGTATATATATATATATGTGTGTATATACATTCCAGTGTCTGTAGATGTGTGGATCCTATGGGCAAGGTCCCAAGGTCCTCTCTCATCCAAAACTATGACTGTTGAGTGTGTGTTTGTGTGCAATATGATATTCAATTCAATGTATTTTTGGATGCTATTGTTTCTCGTGTGTGTGTGTGTGTGTGTGTGTTGTGTGTGTTTGTGTGTGTCTGACTGCATTCCCTTGGGTATCTTCCTGAATGTACTTTTTGAGAGTGTGTGTGTGTGACTGTGTATTGCATGCAGCCATGTGAAGCTGTGTGCCTGAATGCTGCCTCCAGACTTGTATTCCCAAAACAAGCTGCAGGGCTTTGGCTCAGGTTTGTGTGTGTGTGTGTGTGTGTGTGTGCACCTGTTTGATAGCAACTACGTGCAAGAAGTGCACGCTAAATTCTCCCCTCACTGTTGTGTGTGTGTGTGTGTGTGTGTGTGTGTGTGTGTGTGTGTGTGTGTGTGTGTGTGTGTGTGTGTGTGTGTGTGTGTGTGTGTGTGTGTGTGTGTGTGTGCGTTTGAATCTGTCTGTGTGATTGCTGTGTCTCTCTGGCAGCCTGTCCGTATGTCTGTCTGTTTCCATCTCCACCTGTTTGGTAAATGACTTCCTGTCGTTCCATCTTCAGTATGTGTTTGACTGTCTTTGCTAGTCCCGGTCCAGACTAGGCCGGGTGGCGGGGGGGCAGCACCTCAGGGTTGCTAAAGGGCAGCCACCTTACTGAAAAGGATTCCTATGATGTGGAGTTCAGATGATATTAAAGTTATTTCTACACCATAACTATTTGTTTTCATATTGATTATTGCCATACTTTACCATTCTTCATACTGAAAAGCTGTGTTTTAATCACACCCACCTGTACCTCTCCCTGTAATTGTTTACTCCTGTAATTCAGTATCCGAGCCGTTTAAAAACTTATATGATATCCAGTTTCCCAACATGGAACTAGATCATTTTAGTTTTTCCCTGCAACATGTCATAATAAAATACATCATAATGTCACTATTACATCTAATTAGCGGTGGGTACTTTGAGATATCACTGATAGCTTAGCAGCTGTGACAGAAGCTATCAGCAGAGATTTGCTCTACCTCCTTCACTTATGTTACAATGGAAGCTTTTAGCTCATGTTGACTAGGAGATTCTGTTCAAATCATAATGTATTAAAACTATGAAATATAACTATTGCTGAATCCAACATTACTCTCTTTGTTTTGCATGATTTCAACATGACATTTAAATATATGCAGTACAGTTAATAAAGGAGTTCATGAATCTTCTCTACTAACTCTAAATGTACGGCTGAAACTGACACTGTTTTGATTATCAATTAATCTGCAGATGATTCATTGTTTAGTCAATGAAATGTCAAAAATACCAAACACATGACATCACAAACTTCCCAGAGTCAAAGGTGACGTCTCGAAGGTATTCAGTTAACAGCGAAACCAGAGCACACTGGAGAAGTTGGATCCAGAGAATACTTGGATTGAAAATTGTCTGACACTATTTTACTAATATTACATTACATTACATTACATTACAGTCATTTAGCAGACGCTTTTATCCAAAGCGACTTACAGGAAGTTTTTTTATAAATGCCCTATATCAAAATAGTAGCGTGTTACTTATTCTGTCGATCAAGCAATCAATTAGTCAATTTATTGAACCCATATGTCTTAAAAAGGTCAACAATGGCCATCACACATTACTGGCTTTGTCACTCCCGCGACCTTTACCCTTTGTAAAATGTTACACTTTTAGAGAACTGAATTGTTATTTCTTCAGTCTGAAAAACAGGCAAAATATACAACTGTTTAACATTTACTGTAAATTCAGTTGATGTGTGAAACAGTTTTGTATTCATTTATAAAGTTTTTTAGTTTTAAGGCACAACTGTTGCCTTTAATATCATGTAACATTTTTAAAGCCTGCCTCACTCAAATATAAAGTCAGTTCCTGCATTAAATAGTGTGCAATTTAGATAAATCCTTAATTCTAGAGAAGAGTCAATCTGATAAATTGTCACTCCTGCTGGTCATTCTTTCCTGAAATTATATGGATTTATATATTTAACGAGCACTTGTCAGAGATGTTATTGGGAGAAAGTATGGATTTGTAGTCCATGACTTATTTTAAGTCTATCTATACTAATAGATACTTTAGGGTTTTTATAATATTATATTCAAATATTTGATCAAAACATCCCACGTCACATGACACCCCACTGCCACCACATGTATGAAAGTTGGTGTCTCGTCAAAGTGAATACGCAACACAACGCGGGGCAGTCCAGAGAGGAACACCGGGAGAGGGGAGTACTGTAATCGCTCCAAAACACCAGCCTCTGATCTCGTTAAACACTAATTGATGTTCTATGTTAACGAGCTTTACCTTAATTAGTGGTATTAAAAAGAACACTGGGTGCAACGCGTGGAGAGGGTGGGAGAGCGGTACGGTTTGGGCGGCAGGATTTGAGGAAACTATCCACTAATGTTGCATCAAACAAATGATGAAAGGGGAGGCGGGGGGGGGAGAGAGAGGGGGAGAAAAGGGGAAAGGAAACCGTACCAGAGGAAGTCACAGGTTGCAAAGGGGTGAGAGAAGAGACGGAAAGGATTGAGGCAAGAAGAAACAGGGGGATTGGCGGAAGAAAAGAGAGAGAGAGGGCCGAGGGGGGGGATTGAGCTAAGCTTGAAGGTTTCTGTGCAAAAGTCAATGAATCAATGAGGTGAAATTGATGAAGAGCAGGGGGTTGGAGAAAACAAGCACACAAATGTTGACTATATCCCTCTCATCTCCAATCCTCTGCCTTCCATTCAGTCCAAACCAGCTCTCCCCTACTCTCCCCCTTCGTTTCGTTCTGCTGATCTCTCACCCGGTTCTCTCCCCCTCATGCCTTCTCTCCACCTCCTCTTCCAGCTCACACCTTCTCTCATCTCTGCCTCCCTCCACACCTTCTGTCTCTCCAATCACCTCTCCTCTTTCCCCTCCCCTCCCCTCCCCCCGTCCACCCCTTACTCACAGCTGGTACAGTACAGATCTCTCTGGGCAACTGTACGACGGATCGGCAGAGAAGGGGGGGGGGGGCTCTGCTGACACTGAAGGCAACACTTTACGGGCAGCAGTGCATGCAGACACACTGCTGCAGTACGCCTGTGTGTGTAAAAATTCACAGGGCTTGCAAAAGGGGAGGGGGGGGGGATGATAAAGTGAACAGAGCACGTCACCTGTGGGTGAAAGAGCTGATTGAAATGGATATCAGCTGGAGAATTCAGCTGAGAGAGGAGAGAGACACCAAAACACCCCACAGAAATGGGGGGAAAACAAACAACACATTAATTCCAATTTCCATCTGGATGAATGCATTCAGTGGCCTCACAGAGCAGGCCAACACATTTGATCTTGCACTCACAATCACTGCAGCAAATCTGTAAGAGAGAGCAAAATGTGCTTCTCCATTTTCACAGCTTAACGGGGCAGATCTTGGACCCTCTCGGTGGTCCAAGGCCTTTTCTTTTTTTCTGTTTCAGAAATGACAAGTGGCTGTTGTGATGGTTTGTGTTTGCAACTGTTATTCACTTCTCCTCTATGTTAATGTACTGCAAGGCCAAAACAAAAGTTATTTGGGCACCCACAGGGGGTGTGCGTGTGTGTACCTACAAAGTGAAATCTCTCACACACTCCTTCACCCAGCTGGAAGAAGAAGAAGAAGAAGAAGAAGAAGAAGAAGAAGAAGAAGAAGAAGAAGAAAACCGCCTGTTCCAGCTGTCTGAGAGTGTTTGAGACAAGTCAGCCCGGTGGGGAAGATTCCTCGGTGGCAACAGAGGGATAACTGTGTGCTGCCATACGCCCAAATATTCAGCGTATCGGGATATAAATAGATCAAGAGGAAAAAACTGATCGGCAAATCTTGCGGGCTTAGCGGTGGCTATATAAAACGAACAAGCAGACGCACCCACGCACACACACACACACACACACACACACACACACACACACACACACACACACACACACGCACAGTAACACTGACCACGCAGCCTGAGAAAATGAGCATCAACAGATATGATCACCCTCAATTAATACATCCGCAGCAGAGTGAGAGAGGGGGGGGGGAAACTGCAGCCAGCGCCGGTGTTTAAAGACTTAAACGAAACCCAAACTCTGTCTTTATAAATAATGCAAAGAAAATTCCTGGCAGACAAAATCATAGCCTACAGGTTTTAGTCTATGTGATTAATTGAACTACCGGTAATCTGCGAGTGCGTGTCTGTCTCTGTGTGTGAGTGTGAGTGTGTGTGTGTGTGTGTGTGTGTGTGTGTGTGTGTGTGTGTGTGTGTGTGAGCATCATCAGGATATGTATGCCGGCTGCTGTGAGGAACATATGCGTTAAGGGGGCTTGTGTGAGTTTTTCAGGCGCAGCAATGACAGAGGGGTCAAAGCTCCGGTGCGCCGTCCGTCTCCACCTCTCCATCCCCGACCATCCATCTCTCCCCTCACCAGCGGCCGTACAGATGCCGACACCCGAGCCCCCTTATCCCCGTCTCAATGACGCGCAGCACCCTCTCCACTGCCCGAGCCGCAATTAATCTACACACACACACACACACACAGGCTGTGTACGTGTGTGTGTGTGTGTGTGTGTGTGTGCGGCGTGAAGCGGAGATGCAAAAAAAAAAAAAAAAAAAAAAAGATGCCTCCGCACTGCAAATATCATTGGAGAAATGAAATGTACTTACTGTTTTTCACCAGCCTTTCCCCCTCTTTTCCTGCGTCCCTCCATCCTTTTTCACATCCTTCCTTTTTGAGGTATCCGTTTTGCGGGTGTCCCCCCCCCCACCGCCGCCGCCACCACACACGCACACACACAGACACTCAGGCTGGGGAAATATATATATCTATATATATATATATATATAAATATATATATGTTCTACATGTATTCAATTTCTCCGGTCTCTCTCTTTACCTCTCTCCCTCCCTCTCTCCTCTCCTCTCTCTCTCACACTCTCTCTCTCCCTCTCTCTCTCTCTCTCTCTCTCTCTCTCTCCCTCTTTCCCTGTTCTTTTGTTAAAATTCAGTATATGCGCCCCGTCACCTAGCAACCGTCAACCTCTCTCTCTCTCTCTCTCTCTCTCTCTCGTTTCCTCCCCCTCCCTCCCTCCCTCTCTCCATCACAGGCGACACGTGTTGAATGCTAAACTTAGCGGTCCGGAATAAAATTAATAAAGGGATGGACGCTCTATATCTCCCCCTCTCTGTCGGTCCCCCTCTCTCTCTCTCTCTCTCTCTCTCTCTCTCTTTCACTCTCGCGCGTATCATACTGCAATATAAATATTTACTAGAACCACTCAGCCCTCTCATTGCCCCCCCCCCACCAACCCACCCTCCCCTCCCTTGCGTCCCTCCGCATTTCCCCTCTCCCCCCCCCTCCCCTCCATCCATCCATCCATCCATCCCTCGCTCCCTCCCTGCATCCCTCCCTCGACGTCCTGCCTTTTTTTTCTCCCCTCCTGCCTCCTATCACCTCTTTCTGCTTCTCCAAGCAAAACGGAGGCGCCACACCAGCGTCTGTGGATCCACATGTGAGTGTCACCCTGCCCGGTGCGTCTTTGCATGGAGAGCGCGCGTGCCAGTGTGTGCGTATGCATGTGTGTGTGTGTGTGTGTGTGTGTGTGTGTGTGTGTGTGTGTGTGTGTGTGTGTGTGTGCGTGTGCGATAAGAAACTACATAGCATGTCAGTGAGCATGTGTGAGCAGCTTGCAGAGAGTGGGGGGAACATGCGTTTCACAACACTGCAGCTCAGTTAGTGAACTTCTCATGTTTTGGCTCCAGAGCTGAAATAAAATATTTATAATTAAGTAACTTTTTTTTTTTTTTTTTTTTTTTTTTTTTTTTATAACCATTTGTTAAAGAGAAACGCTACAGCAGGCTGTGCGAGATTACAATTTTGTTTATAATTCTCCTTTATCCGAAGGTTACTCTCTGGGGGAATGGAGACGGTTCATTCAATTTGGGATGTGTTGCTATCCTCCTCTCAGTCACTGGTCCTCTCCTCTGTGTGTAATCTGGAATCATCACTAATCAATTGAGCGATAGTTAACCTGAGATCACCAGCAGATTGCTCACGAGGCGACACAGTAAATGTTCTGGTTATTGTGGTTTAACCTTTTCATCAGACCTTGTCTTTCATGATCAGATGCAGAGAAATACACAGTAAAATATACAGTATAAACACACACAGAGAGGGATAGGCCGAGTGCTTAAATGTAATAGCCTGCTTCAGGACATGCAGGGCAAATGTCTCACTGTATTGATAGAAATGTGTCTTTCCCTCCGGAGGTTTGGTAAATGATGGACACACACCTCTGCTCAATCTAATTGAACAATCATCGATATGGGACTGAAGCAATACACAAGCTGCAGTTACAATCATTATTGGCTTTGCCTGTAGATAGGTCACTAAAGTCAGTGTGTGTGTGTGTGTGTGTGTGTGTGTGTGTGTGTGTGTGTGTGTGTGTGTGTGTGTGTGTGTGTGTGTGTGTGTGTGTGTGTGTGTGTGTGTGTGTGTGTATATATATTTTCTAAACATATGTTTGTACATTTTCGATTTTACATCCTTCACCTAATTCAATTCATCCAAAATGAGAAAAACAAAACATATTTCCAGCCGATGCAGATAATGTGGGTTTTATTTGCACTGGTTTTGAGATATCATCTGCCTCCAAACCACAATAGAGCTGAATGGAAATTAGTTTGAGGTTCACACAGAAAATCAGTGTCCTCATTACTCCAAATAATCCATAGAACAAGCTGTCAAAAGTTGTTTATATTTCCTCTGTAGAAAGTCGTTCCAAGAAAAACTCTTGACAGGTAGGCAGTAATCTCAGAGATGGATACTTCAAAACCTGAGCAAATAAACTACCTGTTGGGCTTAATAACAGCAGAGCAGAACTAGAAAACAAGTAACAATTGAAAAGACCCTTTAATCTATTATAAAATGGGAATTCAACATGTGGAATTGACAAAAATTACACACACATGCAACAAGTCGTAACATGTTTCCAATGTTTCCTTATACAACGGTTGGTATGATATCTTACAAAAACAGTAACTAAAAGATTTCTTACAAAAGGCCAGCAGCACGTGTACATTTCCGCTTGTTACTACACGCATAAAGTCTTCTCAAATTAAACATCCGTCCTCAAAGGGCAACAATTTAGTTAGATTTGCGAAAAGATTGTGGTTTGGGTTAAAATAACAAAGGAAGTAGAAGTACTAAAGTACAAAAAGTTACATGACAAATAAATCAACGGTGACCCATCATTCATCCACTCATCTCAACTCCAAGCCGCCCTGTGTGGGGTTTTGTGGTCTTTCTACTTCCTGGTTCATACGTGGATTATATACAAATTACTTTCTTGCTATATTTACGAATTGCAGCGCATTCATTTCCATAGGTGTAGCTCGAAAACTTTCTGAGAACAGCCTGAGGTTTCACATTGCACATACTGGCGCACAGACAGGGCAGCAACTAAGGATTACTTTGGATTATTCTCTCAAAAGGACCGAATAATGGTAGAAATAGTGAAAATTCCCCCAAATTCCCAAAAGCCCCAGAAGATGACTCGCTGGTTTTTTCCGACCAACAATTCAAAACCCCAAAACATTCAGTTTACAGAACAATGATGTAAGACAGAGAAAAGATTTGAAAACGAGAGAATGTTTTGAATCTGTGCTTTAAAGCCGACTCTAACGACGAATCAATTATTAAAACTTGCACAGACTCTGTTTCCACCCTGGATGTTTTGTGATGGCATGATGCTGCTCTAACAAACAACAAACAATTAAGAGCGTAAACTGCTGCTACTCGTACACTGATCTATGGTCAGTTTTAGGACTCGGCCCATATGGTAATAAAGGTTTGGATGTAGGGCTATTAGGCTGATCTGCACAACGCAGCCCGGCGATTAGACTCCAGATGGTACAGAAAGACTGGTGGCCGCTGTTTCTGGGTTATACGATTTGTGATAAGGGATCCATATCTGGTTCAGTGGTGCGTTCACTGTTGCTGCTGTGGTATTAATAGGCCAGATACATATCAGCTATTCATATTTTTCTGCTACGGGTAAAAGGTGAACCAGCCACTGTACTCTTCATATTCGTCTTGTTATCTGTATTTGCCACATGCATTCATCTTCATTTGCATTCATCAATCAATTCATCATCACAGCTCACCCGCGTGTTCCTCTCTCTCTCGCTCTCTCTCTCTCTCCCTCTTCCTTCCTGTCGCTATGGCGGTCTCTCCGTTTTGCCTGGGGCCTATGGAGATATTGGAGTGGTAACATTAGGGTTTATGAGGCATGTGATGGTATGCGTCATCAATGTATTTACTCCTCAGTGTGTGCTCAATGCTCCTGTGGCACACAAAAAACCCACAATATCTGAGTACATTTACATGATAGTTACAACTCAGAAGAGTGTTTCCCGGTTAATAAAAGTTGGACGTATCATTAAGGCACATTGCTTTGCTGATGTCTGTTTGTTTTCACAGTTCCACCTACTGTCTGTGAGAGCATGTGTGTGTGTGTGTGTGTGTGTGTGTGTGTGTGTGTGTGTGTGTGTGTGTGTGTGTGTGTGTGTGTGTGTGTGTGTGTGTGTGTGTGTGTGTGTGTGTGTGTGTGTGTGTGATTGAGTGAGACAGACAGTTTGATTTTTTTGTTGTTTGGTCTAATCTGATGTGACTGGGCGCACTATCTCTATTTACGCATCTGTTTAGCTCTGAGCTAACAATCAAACAATAAGGTTTCCTCTGCCTCTCTAACACACACACACAATTACACATATACTGTGTACACAGATGCACAGAGACGTTTAATGTTGTTGAAATATATTTATTATATATATATATTTTTTTTTTAAATATTATATATCTAATATGCAAATGTAAATCTAGATTTGTAGATTAGTATTTCTTGTTTTAATAAGTATCCTGCAAACAGCTAGTGGTAAATTAAGTATTCAGCTCCTTCCCACATTGTAAAAATACACTACAGGTGGAAGTCCACTAAAAATTTTACTTTAGTAAAAGTATGTAAGTATAATAAGGAAAATGATTTAAAAGTGAAAAAATCCAATAAATTAATAAAAGTATTACACAGAAAAGTTGCAAATGACTTACATTTTTTTTATCATAAATACATCTACATATATTGTTAGGTAATTGAACTACTCGTGCAGTGCCCGAACAAAACATGCGTGTTAAGACGGGCCGGATGCTTGGCCTGTGCCCGTGCTGCTTGCGTCTTTCTCGAGAACCGCTCATACAATGAAACCTCAAACCTGATGCTGCAGCCACTCAAGGTCAGAACCAACAGAGGAATAAGTCTGCAGTCTAGTTCACAGGAAATAACACCAGGGGCAGACTTTACCATCGTAGGCACAGCAGGCAACTTCCCAAACAGCTATATCACCCCGAAATAACTCACTAAAGGCCCCAAAAGCGCTTTAAAAATATGCAACTCAACTCTGTTCTACTTACTGTGTACTTCTTCTTCTTCTGACTGGTTACATTGCAGATTCAGATTTTACTCAAGGAATATACCCAGCATTATATATTGTGAGCTCCACCTTGAACAGTCAATTTAAGTACATTGTGCTGATGCTGCCTCTCTTTCACACTTCACTTGAAATACAAATCTAAATGCAGGTCTTTTACCGTGGTATTGTGATGTACTTCTACATCAGAGGAAAAACATTGTTGTAATTTACCTGACACAGAGAGATGTTACTGTTTATGTTGGAGATTCGGATTTGACTCACAAAATATAACAAACAAAATATAATGCATTATTAATCACTAACCTATCCGCCTCTCTTTCACTCGTTTCTTTCACAAACATTTGGATGCAGGACTTTTACTGAGCGGTATTAATAGTTACTATTGATGGAAAATAGTTATTTTTTCTTCAGAGAGAAAGTTTTTCTATCTTTTTTAAGATTTAATACTGTCTTGCGTGAAAGTAACAGTTTAGATTTAGGTCAGTTTGTCTGTTTAGAGATTTGCTTAAATCATACTTAATATTTCACAGCAGTGGGGACACACAGGCAGTAACGTGCTTAGGCGGCTGGGTACGGACTTCTACTTGTAATCGACTATTTAACAATAAGGGATTGCTACTTTTACTTAACTAAAGACTCTGACCCTGCATTCATGTGCTAGTGAGAAGGTCCACCATCTGGAACTAACAAATTGGCTGCTCAATAGCTTGTTTTCACTTTCTATTTTATTGAAAAATCCAACTCATAAAACAAATGATAAACAAAAGCGGATGGCCTGCAGCTGAAACAACTGACACAATTAACTAAACAAATGCTACTTAAGACTCTGACAATACCCACAAACATGAGTGACAACGTTGCATTCTCATACAAGAATTGTTTTTTCTCTTGAGCGAAATGAAATGTGGGTTTTCTGGCTCTGTAAGACAGTTAATTGTTGATGTTTTATTTTTTTCCCAAAAATGGATTTGGTTTCTAAAGAAATGAAGAGTGAATGCAGGGAGAAGCAGGATTCATTTGCATTTGTATCCCAGGTGATGAATGTTTTGAATATTTTACAGTAAACTAATTTTACTATCAATTGATATTTACAGTATATTGAGACATATTCATATGTCTCACTGTTACAAGAAATTGCAAATATTCATCAAACAATACCATCACATATGTTGTACACAAACGTGTAGCTTTGTTTAAGTCAATATTTAGACAGTGGAACTGAGTTTTGATTTTAGTCTTAGTTCAGTCAATATTTAAGTCATCATTTTCACAAACAAATCCATGATACTGTCATGGATTTTGCTCCTGGCTGTAAAAATTGTGAGAACAATGAGAAGTAAGCATACCTTCAACTATATATTTAGCTGAGAATTTGTTTCTGTATTACTGAGAACTTCTGTATTACTGAGAACTTCAGTAATACAGGTTTCACTCAGTAGAACATAAATCATCTTTTAGAAGGAGTAGAGGGTTACAGTACGCTAGCTCTGCTTAATTTTACAATAAGTTAGAAGAGCAAGGCAAGTGAATTGCTAACGCAAAGAGAACTTGTACTAGCACTTGCAGATAAATGTTCGGTTGGTAACAACCAATGCTTTCAGATGGCGACTGTAATCTTACTTTGGTTGTCCGCCCGAACAGAGACAATTATTTTGTCTTGCCTTTACTCATCAGGGCATAATTAACAGAAATGTCGGCGTCATATTTGTTGTCAATATAGTTTTTTGTTGTTTAGGTGGCAAAATTAAGGAGACAATTCGAAGGGCGGTTAATGAGGGAGATTAAGACATAAAATAGATCCTTTTTTACTTTTACGTTGCTTGATTCCTGCTCTTTGTGCAGTACGTTCTGAAAAAGAAAGACAGATAGAGAGACGTTGACCACGAGGAGTGAGAGATTGCAGGGTTGTTAAAACACTTCTAGAGTCTCATAGTAGTGGTGTTTGACTCGCAGTATGCTCTACCTGATAGAACTTGCTCACACAGGTCAAACAGAGGTTTTGAGTGACACATCTGGCTGCAGTGTGAGGGCTGCTCCACTGAACTCTGAATGAAAATATACACTCTTCATAGATACACGTCATATAATTCTTTTATTTACGATTTCCAGTTCTGTTGTTTCCTCTCACTGTGACTAGTACGTTCCTCCATCTGGCGTGGATGTTGTTAAACAAACAGACCTCGAGCCGCAGGGAATATACTAAGATTTCCACACGACGCCGCAAACAGACGTTTGTCAACTCACTCAAATTGTATTTCTTTTCGGAGAACTGCACTTGCCTTAAAGCTCTTGGGGATGACTTCCTGTGCCTGCATGGCCTGTATGGTATTAACGATAAAGACGATGAAGCTAGACGGAGTGTTGGGGAGCTGGTTGGATGAGATGGAGACAGAGAGTGGTGAAGGAGGAGAGGCCAAAGCGCACAGCCATGTTTTTAAAAGAGCAAGAGATGTGATTTCAACTTTCTTTAGATTCCTCCACTTGGCATACTACACTATAAGTGTGCATTTACTTTGCATTCAGTCACCGAGTCCATCTCTTTTTCCTCCTTTTCCTCCCTCTCTCATAGACAGGGCAGAGAGTGAGGGGAAAGTGGCAATTGAATTTCCTTTCAGTGGTGGAGTGTGGAATAGGAAAAAGTTCATGGCCACAGTGCTAGCCTCTATATCTCTCTCACACACACTCACACACTCACTCACTCACACACACACACACACACACACACACACACACACACACACACACACACACACACACACACACACACACACACACACACAGCCCAAATCCATTCCTCTGCCCGTCCCCCTTCCACACACACTTGTCTCCAAATCCCCTCCGCTCCATTCCTGGAATAAATTATTTATCTTTTCGGTCCGCAGCGTTTTTATTCGTCTCTGTGGTGCGCCTCAACTTGTGTCCCCGTGGAGAGCCCTGATGAATGTGTTGGGCTCACACCCTCTGATCATCCTTGCTCTGAACGCCTTTAGATACACACTGGCTTCTGGCTGCCTCCAATGCACATAAGGACTCTCTCTCTCTCTCTCTCCTTCCCTCACCCTCCTCTCTCCATCCCTCCTCCCTCCCTCTCTCGCTCTCTCTCAGACTCACAAATACACAAAGGGATAATGCAAGCTATAGAATAGATCTGGATCCTTTATCTTTTTCCTTTGCACACGCAAACTCTGCAGAGACAAAAACACTTTTTCTTCCTCCTCTGTGGATCTCGGCTGGCGCTGGTGCTGTTGTTCCTTGTTCAGATTAATGATGACATTTAAGAACACTCAACAATTTCAAATAACATCTATAATTCATCCGGGTACATGCGTTCAACAATGTATGGAATTCAGTCTATATCGCTGAGCTCATGAATATGGAGAAAAGCTGCAAACGAATTATTCTTTCTTATAATTGGAGTCTCAGGACTTGATTACCAGAGCAAAAAGCCTGTCTCTGCGTGTGTGTGTAATGGCATGTGTTAATATCTAGTTTGTGTGTGTTGGGAGGAATTAATGAAGGCAGTTGCACGTTCTCTTGTGCAAAGTTAGCATGTTTGGGGTGCTGCACTGATTGGCATGGCCTGGAACGCTTTCTGGAGCCCCTAACGATGTCGGGATAAGACCTCACCTCCCTCACTGGCGTGCGCTCATTTCCCAACGGGACACAGCTTGACAACACGAGATTGGGATTCGATGAGGATAAGTGAGCGCTCCGTTTCATCCAGGTCAGCGGGGGATTCACTTCTAACTTCTAACACGCCAAAAAAAGCAAACATACACACATGGAAACCACAGCCCCCCTGGCGGCCGGTCCTCCAGTGGTATCAATTAAGGAGCTGGTCCAATCAATGTCTTAGCACAAGCCTGATACTCCACTACAAGGAGATTAAGACTAAGCTTACATCTTAACACAGAGGAGACAGCCACACAAACATGCATACAAAGACCCCCCACTCACAACACATTACACATCACAACACACAGAGATGTTAGCACAACCAGCCTCCCTTTTGTCTGCTGAGCGGTTGTATCTGGCGGCGTTTTTAGCTTTGAGACAACTCCATAAACAGAGGACAATAATGGAATGTGTACTTTTTGTTTCTCACACTGTTATTTTTCTCTCCCCTCTTGTCTCTCCTTTTTGCTAGGCTAAAGTCTGACCTAAATACTTCAGGTTTTTGATGATTGGACCAAAAAACAGAGATCAGAGGCGTCCAGCGGGCTTGTGGTGATAGTGGAGGGGAAGGAGGGAGGCTGAGGATCCGGACGCACTCTCAGAGAAATGCTGCTACTTACCACACTTCATAACTGTAACACAACACGGAGCTCAAACCGCGCTGACTGCTGAATTCATCACCTTAAATCGTACTCAAAGCCTTACCTTTCACCCTGCCGTGAGAGGAAAAAGCTGCTGCGTATCAACTCTGTGCCCCTCCGCCAAGCAACCGTTAATCCAGGCCCGGGAGGGAGGCGTCCATCATTCACACGCTCGGAGGGGACGCCACAGAACCTTTGACCTTGGCTTGTGACCACATCTTGAGATTGGAGAGCCAGTAATGCAGCAATGGCAGGGAGCCCACCAGTTAATGATCTGCTTCTTCCTTTTTTTCCCAGCTTCAGATCTGTACTGCTCACCACCATCGCACCACTGACACATAGCCACACACACACACACACATACACACACACACACACACACACACACACACACACACACACACACACACACACACACACATTGTCTTTCTGTCAAACACACGCACGCGTATGAACACAACCAGAGCAGGAAACATAGAGGTCAAAGAACGCCTCACCAGTTTTTTAAGTGCACCCATTCATTTTTCATTTGATGATGTGAGGGGATGTGATAGGTGTAGGCACCGTGATGAAGTCCCCTCCAATTCCATCACCGCCTGCTCCTCCATCCTGCAGGACACCAAATAAGGACGAGGGGCTTTGACCAGAAGCAGAGTTACAAAATGTTTCACTCAGGTGGAAGAACTGCACTGCTCACTCAGCTGAATTTGAGTCATTGAAAGGATAAAAGGTGAAGAAAGATTGATCCTAGTTTAACAATCACAGCAAGAATAGTTTTCTAACTCGCAAGAATATTTTATATATACTTTTTTTTTTTAATTCTGCATTCCATTCACATTGTCAGCTTTAAGTTTATTAAAACTGCAACTTTTCTGCCAAAAACAACAAAATGTCCATGACCAAAACACTGCATTTCCTTCTGTTGCAATGAATGATAGTCATGAGTACAACCAAGAGTACTGGGGTGCCCTAGTGGCCTGAAGGGTTAGGGTTCGAAACTGGAACTACAACATCCCCAGTATGAGTCCGTCTGGAAACCTTTTTACATTGATACCTGCTGGCTTTCTCACCCTGATGAGGAAAAACACATTTTAATGTTAGGTGCAAGTACAGAAAGGGCGCATTGTTGTCTGAATGCAATCAGCCAGACCACATTTGGAGGAACTATTACCCGATCTCAGCAGGATGCAAATGCAACTTGATCACATTTTTAAACAGCCCCTATTATGCTTTTTTCCGGATGCATATTTTTATCTCAAGTTACAGTTACAACACGTTTACATGCGGTAATGCTCATAATCCGCCTTGTTTTTCTCATCCTGGCTGTCCTGCAGCACATCTTCTGTTAGCTAGCCCGCTCTGTAGTGATTGGTCAACATTTCACATTTCAGAAAACTCTTCCTCTGGAGCTTCAGCTCCATCTCTTTCTTTTGTTGTTTGAGGGCGGGCCAAACTAGCCAGAAGGAGTTTTACGTCACTTCCGTAACATTGTGACCTGATAAAGTTACGGAAGTGAAGGAGAGAAATCAATGGAGCCGTTTCAGGCAGCTCAGGAGCAGTGATTCGGGGGGGGGGGGGGGATCAACTCCTTTTAGGCGTGGACTTCAGGTTTTACACTCTACGGACCTTTTACATGTACAAAAATATATATAACACACTAAAGAAGAGGGGAAAAAAGTGGAAAAGCATAATAGGGCCACTTTAAGAAAAATATAATCCCCAACCAAGTTGAATGGTCACCCAACTATCACTCCTCCTGCTAACATGCAAGCTACCCACCAAAAGCTACAAGTGGCAGTATCAAGCAAGACCGTCAGTGACGCCTTACTAATTTGCATTTTGAGATTGGATCAAGGTTCAGCGAGAATCATGACAATGAGAACGCTTATTAATACCAGGTCCCGATGATCAGATGTGCTTATCCAGATAAAGATCACATGTTTATACCAGATGTAAACAGGGGCTTGGTTTCATCTTTTTCCTCATCTCTCTCCATCATTTCTTGTTATCTCTCTACTGTCGTAGCTCCAGTTAAAGTGTGATATTTATTTATAATTGAAAAAAAAAGACTGCAGACATTTCAAAATATTGTTTCTCTGAATTATTCAGTAACTACAGCTAACTCCATCTCTGACTTTAGTAAAAAAAAATCTACAGTTAACATCTATTTGATCTATTAATCAATCAAGAAACCAATCTTTTGATCAGTTCAATAATTTGAAGGATCAGTGATTCGAGAGCCTCGACAATTCCCACCATGGTTACCAATAACCGACCCTCAAACCACAATTAAATAATCAATCGGAGTAATCAATGACTCAACCAACTGCTGAACACACATCTAAATCACCACCAATCATCATTCAAACAGCGGCAATGTGTGTGCTGTCAGAGCTCTGTGTGTGTTCAGGGAAAATGGAGGCAGAGAAGAGAGAAGCACACCTCGGCTCTCTGAAGTGGCTTTCCTTCTCTAAACACTGATCTGATAAGATAGGAGCAAACCCCACCAGGAATTTGTTTTCCCTGCTCTTTCACTGCGGAGCGGATGATAGCAAAGACACGTGGCGCGACACTTTGGCCTTCAAAGATGCAGTAATATCCTTTTTCCAACAAAAAAAACACTTATTCCTACAAACATCCGACTTTTGTCTTTTGTGCAAAAGGTTACAATCAGCTTTCATTCTCAGGACGTACGAGTTGTTGCAGTAATCACAGGAATTTAGGTTTCAGCTCTGATCGGCAGTGATGGAGACATGACACTTGGTTTGATGCTATGTGACGCTCGTTGAAGTGAATATATAATAAATAACATGTAAAAGGATTTGGACAGTTATTATAGTGTATTAACATAAAAAACATGCAATTACTATGCTCTCCTCAAAGCCACCAGACTCCAGTCAAACAACAGTAATTTTTACCTTGCTGTTTGTCAAAAACTCAATTTATTCAAACTCGACAGAAACAAATAAAAAACTCATCAAAGCCATCTTTGTTACTCTTTGCACCATGTCAACGATCACAGCAATCAGAGAAACTGAACAATTACAGATATAACAAAGAAGTACCCACTGTATTGTTTTCACTGTTTACTAACAGAGTTTTTATGTCTGTACCGAAAGTCTTTGTTTTTAGATTCAAGGCATCTATTGAGGTTTTCAAAACAAAGCTTCAAATGTCTTTCAACATATTTTATGATGTAATTTTCTCAAATAAATGGGAAAAATATAAGTTTGTGTTATTGTGGCTAAATGAATTTATGTTGCTGTTAGATTGCTGCTAGACTGCCCTGTTAATACTCACCTCTCCTTTTTGTGCGGCAAATGGGAGAGCCAGAGTTTTTTAAATGTTTTTTAAATGTTTATGCCAAAAGATATGGATTGAAGGTGAATAATTTGTTAGATAAAAAAATGTGTTGCTGCGTCGCTCAGTTCACACAGTGTGTGTGTGTGTGTGTGTGTGTATGATAGAGAAGGTAGATTGCACACAATGTTTCTATAAGCTATTAATAACTTGTTTGTCAATGTTATGAATGCAGCTTTGAACCAAACTATTTTGGACAGCTCTACCTGTCTTTTGTCGCGTAATGGACGTTGAACATGACACCAAAAAAAGAAACTAGCCTACTGGCAATGGGAAAGCACCAATAGACTGTTTAAGCAGGTTTTCCCATGTTTAAAATCCTGTATGTAGGTCATCAATTTGGTAGACAAAAGGGTATAAGACTCAAGGGTTGGTTATTGGTTTTGGGCTCCGTCACACGGAGAGGTGTAATGAGAAAAATGTTTTAGAGTTGCATGACTCAACCTAGATTGCATCAACAAAAATATGCAGTGGAAGATTGCTGGAAGGAAGCAGCCCCGTCTCTATGATCCATCCCTCCCTTTGTACTTTCCTCCAGATAACTAATCTTTGTACGACATCACATTGGTTTTGTTTTAAGAAAGTGAGAGCCCCCACCCTTGTTCTCTCTGTGCTTAAATACTCATTTCAACTGCTGTTGAGTTGTTCTTTCTCGTGCAGTCTGTTTACACTCTGTATGACTATTGAACCTCTGCGAAAAGTATAAAAAAAGACAAAGTTCTGTTTCATGACCTTCTATATTTCAGCAGTTTAAGACTCAACCAGCGGGCAATAGATTTTCCAACACAGAGGCCAAACATCTGCTTCTCTAATTTGATGAGGAGGCAACAATAAGTGCTTGGCAGCCACAGTCAGCTCTCGCTCACACAAAAGGACAGCGGTGCCGTGACTCAAGGACGGACACGGGCGAGAAATCATGACTGCTTCGATTCCTCTACTCATTGACTAAACACGGATTCAATTAAACCCGGCTGAAGGTCGCGAGGTAATACAATGTAAGCGAGCCTGGCGTTGTGTTTAATGAAAGCTCTCATGGCTCTGGTAATATTTAATCTGATGGACCAGCCTAACTACCCCTGGGTGTCAAGTGTTGAGGGTCCTGTCTGAGGAATATGTCTCAAATTCAAAGACTGATGTCAACAAAGTGTGTTACCTAATGTTGGCAGATGTAAAAAGATGATAAACTGTGTTATTTGTTGTCAACAGAGAGGAAAGAACAGATACAGATCAGAGAGAAAGGGAGAAGGGGGGAGGTGACACAGGTGAGGAGGTAGTAAAGTACAGTGGGCGGGGAGTGGACAGTATGGGAGGGAGAGAAAAAAAGAGATAAGGAGGAAGCAGACGAAGGAATTTGTGAGGAACTCAAAGCAGCGGAGGGCAGTTGAGGGGAAAGGCAAGAGCGCTGAGCAGACTCCAAGGTTACGCATGATAAGTCTGAGGAGGACTTAAACAAAGCACAGAGAGGCAGAGAAAGTGAAAGAAGAGGTAGAGTTGGTAACCGTGGTGAAAGAAAGCAAACAGAAGCTAAGTGAGAAAGAAAAAAAACAAACCACAAGCAGGAAAAGGGCAGTTGAATGAAGTAGAAGAGAAAAGCAGAAGTAACAAGAAAAAGGAGGGAGAGACAGCCGTTAGAAGAAGTCGGGTCCAGGAGATTAATTGACGAAGGGAAACAAAACAGGAGAGACCAGGCTCTAAGCAGAGAGGGAAGAAGTGAGAAAGCAGCAGACACTCATTGACAGAGAGAGGACTGGACTAAACTCCGTGGATTACTGACATCAGCAAAACAAAGGAAGAAGAGCGTCAGAAAAGAGGTCACTGTGGTCGAGCAGCAGCATAGCTTGTCTGAGCCTGTCTACTATGCGACACACACAGCTGAGATAGACAGACTCAGTCCTCTCTGTAACAGCACCATGTTGATGAAAGAGTACCGCATATGTATGCCACTGACTGTTGATGAGGTAAGCATGTTTGTCTTTCCCACGCTCACACACACACACACACACACACACACACACACACACACACACACACACACACACACACACACACACACACACACACACACACACACACACACACACACACGCGCACGCCCTCCGTCAACTTTAAATTGAATGGATAAGAGAGGGGCTTTATTTCCAACGTGAAAGTGTTGTTTTCACTTGTATTCTTGAAAGTGTTAATGTGCTGATAAGAAAAGTGCCAATAGAGCACACAGACCTCCCGCGGCGGCTCTGTGGGAGCTCTGGCACGCTGGGGGGGGGGTAAGCGAGGAACATTCGGCACCACCGACAGGGCCTCGGCCAATCTGATGGAGCCAAAGCAGAACACCTGGCCAGCAGCAACGTAGCGCTGCTGTTGTGTCTAAATTATCTCGCCATCTGTTTACTTCTCTACTAGCCTCGCTCGCTTTGGAGCACCTAGCAGCTGAAAGAAAAGTAGTCGAACTGGTTTACCGCTTTACTAGACCTTAAGTCAAACAAAAGCCTGCAGGTTTATCAACAAAGGGGATCCAGTTAGAGAGAAAAGCTGGTGCAGACGAGGGAGTTTTGCACCAGAGTGCCCTTCAGAGGAAACGTCCTCATCACATCCTGTGCCGTCCCCTCCCCCACTTCAATTCTACCTGTTACCACAACAATGACAGTGACAAATGGCAGTCCAAAATAGGATTTACAGTATCAGTTCAGGGCACACAGAAACTGGCGCTGGCAGCAAATCCTCTTTTCGCCTGAATGTAATGTAAGTTTAAGTGCAGCTTATTTGAGGCAGTATCAAATGGTGACAGTCACCTCAGTCCATTCACAATGTCCTAACCCTTGCTTCATTTTTATAAAAGGGCACGCTGTTGATTTTCAGGTTGGAAATATCCAGAAGTACTTTTGTAACATAATACAGCTAAGCATGTGTTAAGGAATGTTCACTATTGTGTTCTGCCCGTGGAAAGGCTGGCAGGTGGCGGCTGCAGTTCAGGTGGCAGACTGGGTTAGAAGGGTTGCACAGTATCAAATGCCAAATCCATCCCATCCTCCAACCTGTTCAAGACTCCTGGCAGATTTACAGCTGTGCCATACTCTTTCCATACTTTTGCTTTGGAGCCGAGCACACAATCAAATACAAATATTTAGATAAGGGTGTCACATTGTCATTGTCAGTGAACAGATCCAGGTTTACATAACAATTTGCTCTTAGCATTTAATCACTGGAAAAAAGTTGCCATGAGCTCTACTTTAATCTTAAATTCTTTCATGTTCAGTTGCGGTCATACTGGCACTATCTGTACAGTCTCCGCCCCGCAATGATGAGCTATATTTACACTCTGGAATTTATGACTAATTCACAGCTTGTAAACTATCCTCGGCTTTTTTTTTTTTTTTTTTTTTTTAATAGATGCCAAAAGTCTGTCAACATATAACTCATCACAGCCAGTCAGAGTGCATAATAATAATAATAATCATGATTTAAGGAAACGAGTCTTCCAACTTCCTGCTTAGATAAGTTTTCTTAAAAAAGCCAAAGAGATTCAAAACCTGTGAAGGAGGAGCTTGCTACTCTGCAGTCTGTTACTCTAAAGACGGTGTAAAAACTCCCATCGCTGTGATTAATTAAATCCCACGGATAGCCAATAAGTAAATATTGAATGTTGACATTCCACCGTAATTGGAACAAGGAGGAGGAGTGCCACGTTGATGTCAGCAGAGTACATTGAAGGATAGCAAACTGAGGTCTGCCCACCTCTTTCTCTCTTCCTCCCCATCTTTCTCCCTTTCTACTTTTGATTAAAATAATGCTTTAGTGGCACACCAATATAGGGCAACAAAATTAATTACATTACAGCGGCCACAGCAGAACAGTTTAGGGGCTTGCAGTATCATTTTATTGCTTTAAAAAAACAAAGTTCCCCAACGTGAATTGCAATTAAAAAGCAAACCCAATGCTGTACATGGAAACAATGTTAAGGAGGAAAAGACAGTGAGCAGCAATCGGTGCAGAAACTGAAGTATCATTGTGGAAATTATTCTAAAGGAAAGCGTGAATCTGTCAGGTTGAGATCATGGAGGAGGCTGCTCCGGATGCCCAAAGGCCTGTTAGAGACCTTTAGACTCTCTAACAGAAAATAGTCCCACCTCATCAGCATCGAGCACAAACTGGGGCTGCAGCAGAGAACAAAGTCTCCCTCCCCCCCTCTTAGTTTAGACTCCCATGCATTTACCCAACCAAATTCATTTTTTTATGTCAGATATGGTAACTTGAGGGGAATCTTTATACACAGCAAAAGACTGTTTAAAAAAACCAAAGAGCAAATAACAAAGCGTGCTCCTTAGCAGCACAGAGTAAGTGCCTGTCGAGACAAAATCGGACTCAGCAACTATGGCTGAACCTGCTGCCAGGAGTTTTTTTTCTGTCCCACAAGCTACTTCCTCCTAGTGGCTGATGGTTATTATAATTTCCTCGATGGAGCGTGCATTTCATTGATTAGTAGTAGTAGTGGTATTACTGTATTGATTTGTTATTGAAGTCCTCACAATTCCTTATTGCATTGTGGCTACCAATGAGGACAATTTTCTTTAATCTCTCAATTTAAATCCATCTGAATTGTCATTTTATCATTTGGATCACAATTTTGTCTCAAAGGGCTTTAAAACCATATGTCATGCTTTATCCTTAAAGTAAAGATGAATGCTTTTCAAACGCTCTTAGTTCACATCCACGGTGATATTGATCACCTATCTAACAACATTTGTAAAAAACAAAAACTTTATTTCCTCCTGTAAAGCAAAATAGGAGCTTACACAGCTTTTAGCGACAAGGGAGCTGTTTGAGTAACCACAGACCTCTGAGGATCCATATCGCACATTCTAATCAAATGTGAAGGATTTGATTTAAATCCCTCATGTAACTGTACACCGTTCAAATATTTAGTTTCACTGGGGAATACGTCACAGTCACACTTAGAGAACTGGTACTAATAGATGAGGTATTGTATAGTTTTTAATGGCAGGGTATTGCGTTACCTTTCTAGTATCAGCAACACTACCCCATACGAGTATCTCCACTAATGGCTCGAGAACTACCTTTGCAAATGTGCACCATATTTTCATCGCAAGCCAATCAGACAAGATTGTGGCTGTTTTTGGATGAGGGCTTAAACAGATAGGCCCTAAAACTGAGCCTGTCAGTCAGAGGGGGAATGCAAGTGTAGTCAGTATGAAAAAAAAAGTTTTTTTGCACCTTAAAGCTTGTAAATGTGTTCCAATAGAAAAGCAAAAAAAAAACAAGTGTGAACCTGCAAATGAGCATGATAAGCCCCCTTTAATCACTCTGGTTTGATTAAGAAAAACTCCTGATAGACTTTTGATTGGGGGGGAAAGGAAGAAGCCTCGGGAGGATCAACATAGGACAGGCAGACATGCAATAGATGTATGTAAAGAGAAGAGAGAAATAACAATAAAATAAAGTTGTGTACAAGCTTCAAAAGTTAAATCAAGACTTTAAAACTGCTGTGGCCACAACAAAGATTAACCTATGGGATAATGCTGAATGTTCAAATGTAGCGTAACAGTAAGTGGAGACGAGTCCTCCTGTAATGTTACTGAACTCTAATATTAGGGCCCTATGATTCCTTCACAATCTCTTTTATTGCCAATTAATTCATCTTTGCATTTGTACGATGAACAGGGTGCAAATTTCTTCAAATGCTTCTTGTAGTTTCCTTCATCCATGCTACAATCAACAAACACGTAATCAATGAAACAGACACTGCAGTCAAAAACTGTCTCTTTGGATTGTTTTGGATGTTTTTTGCTTTGTGCTTCACGTTTTTCTCACCACAGTTTTTCTCTCTTCCCCCCCCCATCCTCACCTCCATACACCTCATCCTAAACCTCTCCCCTCGGGCTCCAGTACAGGATTGGCCAGCTGTACATGATCAGTAAGCACAGCTGCGAGCAGAGTGGAGGGGGAGAAGGGGTGGAGGTGGTGACGAATGAGTCAGATACTCACCCCCAGCACGGCCCCGGACAGCTGACAGAGAAGCGAATCTACCTCAGCAGGTAGAGTGCACCCCAATCACGTTGCCGTACTAATGAGGCACTAAAACTAATAAGTGGTGATTTGCAGTCGGAGCCTTATATGCTCGAGTTGTCAGCTCTGTCATTATGATAACGGATTGTGTTCGATCTTTGATCTCTCACTTCACTGCAAAGCTTTACGCTGTATGGATCCACATGGCAGGTATCACTACTTACAAGCAATAAAACAGCATTTCAACACAGTAACGCACTGCAGTGTAACCTGCTAACATCCAAAGTCCAAGTCCCCACAGCCTGAAACAAGCTGAGGCCTATACTGCGTGGTTACAGTAGACCTGTTATTGTGCCGTGAGCTCATCTTACAGTAAACCCTTCAAGTGTTCTGAAGTACAGACTCTCGGCTGAGAAAAACACGTCACCCTGGTGGTCATAAAAACGTATCTCCGTTGGCAGTTTGAGACATCAGAGGGTGTTCACACAAAAAGGAAAAACTCTCAGATAGAAGTTAATTTAATCAAACGGTGGACAATTAACTTTAACGGCCGAAGCATTTATATACAGTGTAAAAACACGTAATGTTTTAAAGCACACTATAATATCATGTAAGTAGTTATGAGGACATTTTTAAGTGTTTTTTAAAGAACCATTTTTTGGAAATGCAATTAATTGCTTTATGGCGGTTAGATCAACACAGTTAGATCAACACAGTACCACTCTTAGGTCTGTACGCTGGATATGTAGCTTGAGCCTGCAGCCGGTTAGCTTAGCAGAAAGATTGAAAACAGCCAGTCTGACTGTAAATGTACCAAAGGCCAGTTAACAGCACGTCAAAAGCTCGCTAAACAACATGTCATATCTCACCTATAAGAGATTTGTTCCTATCACGTTTTTTTCCACCGATGCAGGTTGCTGATCCTGGATATTCTATATCTGCCAATACACGGCCGATACCAACCGTCTTTCGGTTTTGTAGTAGCAGCTGGTATATACAAGATTCCAGAATTTGTTTTCATCACTGTCCAGGAAACCATACAGAGAAATACTTTAAACAGTCCCAAAGTCTGTATAAACTGTCAAAAAATATAATTTACATCCATAGTGGGCATTGGCATAGAAAGCACACTTCCAATAATCAGGGATCAAATATTTGTAAATATACTTCCTTTTGATGAAATTATGTATTATAAGCCATTTAAAGCTAGTGTTAGGAAGTTGAAAAGGTCATATTTCCCTCTCTAATATCTATTTTCTATTGCTATGAAAATAAAAACAAACCCTGACATGATGATACTGTTATAATTTACCTTTGACCAAATACTCATGTTTACTAAATAGAGCTTGAAAGCATCAGAAATGTGACTCAATGTAACCTCTGTTTACATTAGTTGTCAGCTTAATTATTTAAGTATTGATCTTCGCTTACTGCTACAGTCATCAAAGTAAACAAGTAAGTATGTGAGAGATGTCAGGACTAAAATGTTGCAATTATTGCTCAGCTACAGAAATTTGAGGCTTTTCATGAATCTGTTGTCCCTGTTACTGTGCTGAAAAGAAGTGTTATCTTTGCGTTGTGTTCAGGCCGACAGTCCATTAATCAATGAATTGTGATTACTGTGAAAACGTCAGACTAAAAAAACAACCAGGATTCTCTTTTAACTCTAAATTCGTTCCCTAACCCTGAGCTAACCTCACTCATTACCCTAATGTAACCTCAACTCTTATTCTAATCACCACTATAAACCCAAGGCCTAATCCTAAAATAAACTCTTACAGAAGTAAGGAAATGTTCTCACTGTGGAGGATTTTCCTAATCTTTTCTGTGCTTGTGGGACATTTGGACCTCATTAGTAAAGATATGCTGGAACACACACACACACACACACACACACACACACACACACACGCACACACAACACATACATAAGTACAGTGAGTGCAAAATGTATTTTACT
Organism: Anoplopoma fimbria; assembly: GCF_027596085.1. Taxonomy (NCBI): domain Eukaryota; kingdom Metazoa; phylum Chordata; class Actinopteri; order Perciformes; family Anoplopomatidae; genus Anoplopoma; species Anoplopoma fimbria. The sequence continues at coordinate 17,072,072 of NC_072468.1, read as the reverse complement.
TCAATCATGTTCTGACATGTGACGTTAAAGCTACAGTGACAATTCATCACCACAGGTGTAATTGGGAGTGAGTCATAAAAGGAACGCTGTGGTGAGAGTAGCCTACAGGTAATCTGGCTAGAAATGGACCAGAAAACACTTAGGATCTCTCTTTCTCTCTCCATAATCTCTATCTCCAACTATTCCCCTCTTTCACTCTCTGACTATGATTCTTATTTCTTCCCTTTTGCCTTCAGTAAGCTACCATCCTGGGCCAAAACATTTGTCCCGCGGTTCTTCTATGTGACAGAAAAGGCCTGGAACTTCTACCCGTACACCATCACAGGTGTGAATTTTTGTGTTTGATTGCCTTTGTTTGTGTTAAACATCAGGTTACTTTCACCTCAATGCATTATACAAAACTTATTTACTTTTAACAGCTGGTTCCGTCAAATATTCATCACTATGTGTGCATGTATTCCCCCGTGGTAACTTGCATGTGTGTGAGAACACTTGCATGCTCATGCATGTATGAGTAACTAATGCTGTTTCTCTCTTTTCCATATTGAACGTCCCTGGTGCTGCAGAGTACTCAGTAAGTATTCTCACACATCATTTACTGTACATGAATGCAACAGAGCTCCTCTCTTTCCGGTATCAGTGGATCTAATCTGCAGCCTGCTTCCACTCTCTCTATCTCTGCCCTCAACCCCTTTTTCCTCCATTTTTACCTCTCGTCACCCCGTAGGTATCATTCCTCCCCAAGTTCAGCATCCGCATTGAGACGAGATTCGAGAACAACAACGGCGATAACAGCAATGTGAGTATGAGAGGGAGCGAGAGGTTGAGAAAGATGGAGTGATTATGGGAGAGAGGGGGAGGAGAAAGACAAGGGGGAAAGAGAGAAATTGCAATTTTCTCTGCAGCAGAAAGAAAATGGTCATCACATTGATGTGCCCATTACAAGGAACACAAGCAAAGCACAAAATGCAGTATTGGCAAATCTATTAACCAGACATGCAGCGGTGGTGAGCAAGGCTGCCATGCTGCATTCTGTCCGAGGCGAACACGCATAAACACACCCACACACCCCCACACACACACACACACACACACACACACACACACACACACACACACACACAAGTTCAGTAACAACTGCAACTCTGTCTGAGCCTTGTGTCTGCGCTCTGTAATCAAGGAAAAACAGTCGAGGAACAAGAACCAACGTGTCAAATATATGGAGATCTACAGTTCTGCTTGTGGAGAAAAATGTGGTGAATCTTGTTTCATGTCACACAGTTACAGGTTACATAAGTTTATTCCAAACAAACACGAATTCATAAAGTCGTGCATGATTTATGCATATCATTAAATAAGCCAAGTTAGGTACTGGAGAACAAGTTTGAGGTAATTTTACTTTACTAGAGTCATTTCTTTTCATGCTATTATATGTCAACTATATTACAATGGGAAATTTGCAGTTTTTAATCCTACTTTATTAGTTACTTCTTTGCAAATTAGTTATTACATACAAAATAAATGAAGGGCTTATAAAATATGACGCTTTTAGCAGTTTATAAAATTAGAGCTACAATATTTAGTCTATTTTGATCAGCTTTTACGTCCTTTTGAAACATTTCATGTTTCCAGGTTCTCAAATATGAGGACTTGCTCTTTGTCCTCGTCATTATCATAATTACCTCATTCTATTTTTTTCCAGTTTGTTTTGTCCAGCTATTGGTTGGATGGACCGTTAGCTGCTAGCTGCCGAGGGCAAAAGCTTTTTATCTAGTATAGCACTTTTAAGTAACATTTTCAGTGCAAGACTTTCTCTTCTTATGGAGTATTTTAACAGTGTGGCATTAGTACTTTAACACTGCAGAAGCTTTCTATATCTCTGTATGAATATCTAAAGTAAACAGGGGGACAATGACGAGGAAACGGCAAGAGCATCATGCCCTGAGCACATTGTAAAAGGCAACAAAAGCATCCAGCTAATGTAACTCATTCCATGGGAGGGAGCAAGACCTTGGGTAGACACAGACCAACAACAGCACCACAGGAGCGTAGCGGGCTTTTATCTAACAGCAGGTTTTCCTTATTTGTTAGTTTTCAACTGTGCAATGAAGAACTTCAGCAGGGCATTAGAAAACATTTTAACCAAGGTCAGATAAAAAGAGCAGCCCTCCTCTCTGCCTTGCATTCCTCATTTTCTCTCAAGGAAAAGTGTATTCTGCTCTCATAACTCTTGTTTTCTCTCCTCTTTTTAATATCTCTCATTCGTCCTTGCCCCCCCCTCCTCTTCTGAGTGTTCTCTCCCATTTGCTCCATTGTGATTTGCTCCAAGGGCCTCAGGGTGGGATATAGTGAGGGGTGTTATGGAGTGTGACCTCAGTTTTCTACACAGTTACTCATCTACTCTCATCCCCCCTCTCCACTGAGTGAGTGACTGTATGCGTTTGTGAGTACGAGTGGAGTGTGTGTGTGAGTGTGTGTCTGCTCCTATTATACTGTATGACCTCCCCCATCTGTTTGGATTTTAGGTGTTTGGGGACACGCCGACCCCAGCGGAGAATGTGAGTATCCTGGATATCCTGAGTGACCCCATTCCTGAAAAGCACTACAAAGAGTCCGAGGTACGTACTGTTCTGTTACACGCACATAAACGTAAATGTGATCAGCCACATGATGGCAAAAACAAATGACCATGTTTAGACAGAACTATATTCATTATATCGTTCTAATTTTCAGATTCATACTTGCATTTGGGGTGTCGGCTAGAGCAGGTTCACATGCTTTTGACATTCAAGAAAAACTTATTTTCCCCAAACTGTCTGCCTGAAAATACTTTTATTTATTTACCCTCCGTCTGAAACACGTTTTAGTTCATCTCTTTAAGCCCTCCACCCCCCGGTGTGCTCTGATTGGTCCGCATTGAAGGGTCTTTCACTTCAGTGCCGCCACTGTCTTGACAGCGGCACAAGGGCCAAGGACTCACTGTGTGTGTGTCAGAGTTCAGCGGCACTTCTACCTTGAATTATAACCAAAGCAGTTTCTAAACCAAAAGCTTTACACGGCAAACATTCCAGCAAGACTCGGACTCCTGAATCGGGGAAAAATTAACAATTTCTGCAATCAAGATTACAGCATTCCCTGAAGTTTTGACCCGGTAAATAATCCAATTTATATCTCTCTTTCACATAATGTTGGCTTAGTATTTATGCATAAACTCTGTCAACCGTAAATATACACTCTTGTTTTGTCTTTTCAGGTACATCTGTGAGAAATGACCAATAGTGTTCAGAGAAGAAATAAAAAGATAAGGAAGAACAGTGGGTCACTGTTTAGCCAGAAGAAGAAGAAGAAAACATTTACAGTTAGGAGACAAGGAGGTAACATTTTAGCATGTAGCTACATGTAGCATAGGATGGAATGAAAACACAAAGACTATCTGGCTGTGGTGATGGAAAATACACTGTGAAACAATGATCAGGTGATCATTTCTTGGAAAGACACCTGATATATGTAAGAAGTAATTATGACTGTAGAAGCTGTCAGCATTTGTTTATACTATGTCTGACCAGTTAAACTTGATGGTGACACACCAACATGCAGGAATGGACTTTTTTCTGCACCTTGTCAAAAGAAGTGAAAGAGAATGTACTGCTCTTATATAGAAACTGCTCACTAACTATAGTATCAGCAGCTGCTGAGAACTAATTAGACTTTAAACTTAAAAAGTTTTTACTTGACAGTTTAACTTTATTTTGTTCAGTGAAATATTTGTCAAAGCTGCAGATTATCAGTTTGAAACACTTTCAAAATACTGTAGAGAATATATAATAATTCATAACGCCATCTGTCAACATTTTAATAAAGTTTGACTGTGAAACAATGTGTGGCTTACAGTCTAGATGTTTTTTACCCTTCTACATGCATGAAATCGAATGATCTACCTACAACGTAATTGCATAAAGCCTTGTGAAATAACATGTTCTATTTTTCTAAGATCCTCACCTTTAAATTTAAAAATAACAAAAAACCCTCCTTGAAAATATACCACTTCATTTATTGACGATGAAATTGAAATATAAATCTGGTACACAAAATGCAAAAAGTAGCAAAAGCTAAAACTGACCAGGTTGTGTCCACCATCAGAGTAACTGGTTTCCAGTATCCCAACGTTGTGTCAGCTGGTAATGGAACCCTCAGGTCAGTGGACAACCGGACACGTCTTCCTGTGGATACCAAGACTTTTCTAAAGCTGCTTCTCCTCTTACGGTTTCTCATACTGTAGAGAGAGTCTGGTGGATTCAGGTCATTTAGATGGCCTGTAAATCATGGCAGATTCATTATTAGATAGTACTGTTATGTAATATTAATATCAAAAGCTATTACAATAGGCACATTACACACTAGAGCTTGAGTCTTTATAAATAATGGTGTGTTTGCAATGAACAACTTGCTGGTCTTAATAAAAAAAACTGCGTTCATCTGTACAATAAGTTGCAAAAACAAACATATTCTGTCACAGCCCTTCATCATTACTTGCAGAGCATTTTTTACAGCATGGTTTGCTACAGAACAAGGCAATAGTGGTGTAAATCCCTTAATTCTCACATGAAAAAACTATGGAATCCACAAAGTCTTCCTTTTCTAACTCTCTCCCCCTGTTCCCTGTTATCACGTAAACCCACTTACCTGGATTGCTTCGAATTTGCAAGCAAACGGGTAACATGTTTGGTGGTTGGTGACATTCATCTTCAGCGGTTGGGGAAAATAAGTTTTGAGCGGATATTGTTGAAATGAAAGCTTATGTATCTGACGGCTTGGTGCATGGCTGTATTGCTATGTGCCAATCACCCTTAGACGAGCACACAGATTGACTGACACGGTGAAAACGTAAAATCACAAACACTTTCGTAATGTGTATTATCACACTTCCCTCTTATGGGCTCTGTTGGGCAACAATCTGCTTGCACCTCCACACACATATAACACACACACACACACACACACACACACACACACACACACACACACACACACACACACACACACACACACACACACACACACACACACAGCCTCACAGGGCCACAGTTTCTGCAGACTCAGCAACTAACGTATAGATCCACTGTTTACTCTGTGCAGGATCTGAGTCTCTGGCAGTCAAGTAAAACTGGCCGAGGGCCTCTGGAGGAAGGCTGGAGAGACAACCACCAGCCCATTATGTGCTCCTATAAGAGGGTGCAGTGCAGCTTCGAGGTGTACGGCTTACAGACCAGGACTGAGGAGTTCATACACAGAGTGAGACAAAGTTTTGTTGTTCCCCCCCCCCCCCCCCCTCATGTCTTTTCCCTGTGCAGATGTAAAGAGGGCTGGATCAAGACAAGATATGCAATTAATGTTACGAGCCCATATAGGTGTAATACAAGGTGCCAAAATTTGAATTTATAGGTAATTGGATTTAATAAAGCGCTGTGCTTCTTTCAGGCAATGTTCTCTGCCTGTTGGAGTCTTTATACATCTACAGTATTATTATTATTATTATGGACTGGTTATTTGTTTTTCAAATGTGCCATGTGTTGCATTTTGACACAAACAAATCATTATGACATTCATTTCCAGACATTAGTATAATCACCAGGACCTTCGCCAAGAAGCTCTTAGCCTCAGTTGACCTCAGTTTTATGTATTACAATATTAGATCAGATTTATTGGGAAAATTACTCTACTGTTTTATACAACAAAACAAATATAAGGCCCTTTGTTCTTCTGGCGTAAACAAAGCAAAAGTTTTCACAGAAAAAGCTGGTATACGAAATTAAAGAGCTATATTCTTTTTTTTTTTTAAATCACTTTCGATCTGACGGCTGTATTCTCCACAATAAATTCAATTCAATTCAATTCAGTTTATTTTGTATAGCCCAGAATCACAAATTACAAATTTGCCTCAGATTTACAATCTGTGCACATGCGACATCCTCTGTCCTTCCCTCACATCGGCACAGGAAAAACTCCCCTAAAAACCCCTTTAACAGGGAGAAAAAAGGAAGAAACCTAAAACAAAGGAGGGATCCTTCTCCCAGGATGGACAGAATGCAATAATGTCATGTGTACAGAATGAACAATAACAGTTCTTAAAGCAAAAGCAATTCAACTAAAAGAAAAAACAAAAGCACTAAGAACAAAACTAGAAACGCCCAGTTCCCAACATTGTTACTGCACAAAGAGTTCGTTTATGGGAATGTGGTTTTAGTTTTGATACAGGCAAGCGCAAATAATACTTCTGAGATAAGTTTCCATTTATCTAAGATAAGTTATCCCTTATCTTAATCATGAGCGAATTCATTTCAAGTAGTGACATAAAGATATGACAATTATTCATGATAATGACGTACTTAAACTTACTGCTGAATGTCGCATTTCCGACCCATAACTGCACTGTAGCATATTTATAACTACATTTTCTTTTACCTGCCATGTGTTTGCTTTTGGTATTATTTCAGACCATCCAGGACATTCTTCTGGTTGGCCACAGGCAAGCAGTAACGTGGATAGATGAATGGCACGGTGAGTCACAATGTACAATTTTACATATTACAGACACTCAAAGATAAAACTCAACAGAACAAAGCAGTTTTACTTAGTTGTAATCTTAAATATACACTTTTGAAATGTAATACATATTACATGCTCCATTCTGATGCTGTGTTTGTGTATTTTGCTTTCCCCACAGGGCTGAGTATTGAGGAGGTGAGAGAGTACGAGCAAACGATGCAAGAGAAGACCAACAATAAAGTAAAATCCACAGGTGAGGTTGCAGCTCCTGACCTGCACTGTACAGAAATACCACAGAGGATGGGAGGGAGGACAGAAGGGGGGGGGTTAAGGGAGAGGAGAGAGACTACAGCTGGATGTGACACCAGCGAAGGGAGATAGAGAGATGTGTAGAATATGAAAAGAGCAGTAAGTTGGAAATGCAGATTTGTGCTGCGCGGTAATTATTCTTGCATTTAATTTCAGCAAAGTAAGCAGCGGATTCAGAAGTAGAGGAAATGTTGTTAGATCACTAGGAATTTAGAATCAATCTAACCGGTACTTTGTAATTATTTTGCCCAACATGTTATCCGTTGCTGCCAACAGACCACAAAATAGTATGAATGGATAACTCTGTAATGCTAACATGCTTGAACTGAGGGCTGGTTGCACCATTACAGCCTTAGCTGTGCCCTACAAGTATCCAGATGGCTGGTGCACATCTGTGGGAGAAGAAAAAAAAAAAAAAAAAAAAGGAGAGGGAAGAGCAGTCAGGACGGCATTTGACTACACATAGAGCAGTGAGGAGGGAGAGACGGGAGGGTGTGTGCCCAGAAAAAGGACGACAGAACAACAGATGTACGGGGGGAGAAGAGTGAATGCTGGCTCATGAAGTGATAATGCCACTGCGTCGGTCTGATAAACAGTGTAATGCAGCCACCTGCTGAACTCTCCCCATCACCAGCCCGCTCAACATAAATAACAAGCCATTGCAGCACTTAGCTGCAAATGTCAGCCCTGGTGGGGGTCTGTGTCTGGGCCTACGTGAGAGTGTGTGTGTGTGTGTGTGTGTGTTTTTGCATGTATGTGTGTGTGTGTGTGTGTGTGTGTGTGTGTGTGTGTGTATGTGGTCACCCTGCCCCCTGCTGGTTAGTGTGGTGAACCTCAGCTGGATGTGAGCGATATCAAAGGTAGAATTCTCAGTATGGCCTGTAGCTTCATGCTGCCTTTGCTCTCTCTCTCTCTCTCTCTCTCTCTCTGTGTGTGTGTGTGTGTGTGTGTGTGTGTGTGTGTGTGTGTGTGTGTGTGTGTGTGTGTGTGTGTGTGTGTGTGTGTGTGTGTGTGTGATGATGAGAGACATCAAGCTGCAACAAATCTGCAGTCATTGCTCAACCTGCTGCAGCTCGCTGCACCGCCATGACCCCCTACAGGCCAAACGTCGCCACTGTGTTTACGTGTGCACAGCCCAAATGATAGTTTTCATTTCATTCATCTGCCATAATAAAAAGTAAATGGATGTCATTTACACTGGAGTCTAATAAAAAGTCAGGAGTGTGGGTTGAATACCAATAAGGGATTTAACTAATGGGAATCTAAGTGAACGACACAGATCTTGAGTACACTTAAATAAATTGGAAACTCAAACAGTTGTCCCTCTGTTTCTCATCTTCTCGGTGTCTCTTTTGCTTTTCTTGCTCTTTTATCTCTGTACCGTCGTTCCTTTCATGTCATGTGTATCTAATTCTTTCTCCATCTCTCAGTCTGTCAATTTCAATTTGCTTTAATGGCATAAACGTGAAAAGCATCTTGTTGTCAAGGCAAATGGAAGAGAATCGAAGATAAAAGAAAACAGGAACAATTTTAAAATATCCCCCTCTCTCTCTCTCTCTCTCTCTATCCAACTCTCCCTCTCAGCCTCACCCACAGTACAACAGCGTCCTGTGTTCTCTCGCTCCATCTCGGTGACGGACGAGCGTTCCCTGAAGAAGATGGGAGTGACGAATGCGACCATGTCTGACCCCACCGCCTCCTCTGTGCCCCACAGTCCCATTCGCCTCAACTCCACCCCTGAATGACGCCTTACACACATTCACTGTACAGCGCATACACACAGGAACCAATGTTCCAACGGATGTCTGTCAAATATAAGGCTACAGCTAACAGCTGTTTTAGAATAGCTTAGCATAGAGGCAGGGTCCAGTAGGTAACTGCTAGCCTGTCCAAAGATAACATAATCCATTTACCAGCAATTCAAAAGATCATTTTTAAAATGTTACATCTTGTTTGATTAATCCGTACAAAAACCAAAGTATGAAAATGAAAATTCAGTTTCAGGGGTTGATGTAACCGACAATGTTACATTACATTACATTACATTACAGTCATTTAGCAGACGCTTTTATCCAAAGCGACTTACAATCAGTAGTATATTACATATCATTCACCCATTCACACACTGATGACAGGCTACCATGCAAGGTGCCACCATCAGACTCTACCTAACATTCATGCAACATCCAGTCCACACCGGGGGGGTAAGCAGTCAATGTTATAGATCTCCTCCCTCCACCTCAGCCAATGGGTCAGACCAGGTGTATTGACTGAGAGCAACGAGGCGTTGTATTGGTTCCTTGATCACTTAGCTCAGCAATGCAAATGGGTCAAGCCAAGGCTAAACCTCAACTATGACTCAATCATATGACCATTTATAAGACTATTAGCTTAATCTTTTATGTACATAAACAGGAGAACGGGTTTTCATCATAAGGGATCAATTATTTGCAATGATGAAATGTGTTTGTCCTTATTTGTTAAACCTTTTAGTTTCAAGAAGTATCAAGTGGAAGATGTATGCGGAAATTACACTGTATAGTCTTTTGTAATGGATTTTTATCAATAAATACAATTTCTATCCAACGAGAGAGTCTACTGGTGTCTTGATATCTGCCTAGATAAGCGAAAAAATAGACTCACTGCACACATTATCAGCCATGTTTGATCAGTATTGACCTGTAAAGATGGACCAGCTGCTCTCCCATCGTAGCACTCACATATAATCTACTCACCAATTTCACACTTGTGTGCCATGTGGAACCGGCTCCAGCAGCAGTGGACATGAAAAGAGGCAGCCACTCGGTCCAGCCTGGTTTGGCTCTGTGGCTCATGGCAGATTTCTCTCTCTGCAAAGACAACGGAGAGGAGGATAATGAATGTTTAACAGATGCAGGGTTGCGGGTTGGGCGTGTGTGCATGTCTGTCATCGCTGTATCGTTTTATTGTTCAGGACTTCAGGACAAAAGCCCAGGCTTGTCACGAAGACACTCGGAGGTTCCTGTGACTGACAGACATGGCGGATTGCTTCAAATGGGGCACTAAATAGCTCGCATTATGGGGCTCATTATGGCCCCTTTTATCCATACAAATCAAGAGCCAGCAGGACAATTTGTTATTAACTTCCCTGACAAAAGGGCTCGCATCCACATACACACACACAAACATGTAAATAAATGCACGCAAAACTCTTTCTCTCAATGCGTCTATTTTACAGTAGCAGCAGGAGGCTGATATGAAAGAGCAAGTGCCCAACACAGCCAAGAGTGTTCACAAGTGCTGCAGAGGGAGCCCAAACTGCTGGCTGCACTGCATTACCATTACCACTTTCTCCTTTACTTCTTTGTCTCTCCCATTACATTTTCTCTCTCATTATTGCCGTCACCACTATTCTGACTCTTCCTTTCTCTGCATCCTCCTCCTTTTTATTCTCCCTCTCTCAGTCATGAATTTCTCTCGTTCCTCTCTATCCGTGTGCCCTCATCTTCGTTCCTCGAGAGGGACTCTAAAGGAGATGTAGTGTTCATTATATGGAAATGTTCCCCATGGTACATTATCATAGATCTTGACCCCGTAGCGCTGAATCATCCTGCTATTCCCAGTTCGCCTGTCAGACCCCACAAATAGCACGGTAAAGGAAAGACGGGACGCTCTGCGGAGCAGTAACCAGCCGTCTGCAACGCCGTCGCCGGCACTGTACTCGACTGTACAGTTACTTTCATGTGAAACCTTGAGCTGGACACCTATGGGTTCAGAAAAGAGCGAGAGAGTACAAAGGAAAGACACTGGGGGAAAGTAATGGAAAAAAGGAAAAAGGAGATCAATGAGGAAAAATAAACGAGCAATAAAGATTAAAATTAAGATAGAAAGACTTAGTTCTAACAAGCGGAAAGTTGAGCCAGTTTATTCAAGGATAGAAAAGAATAAAGAGTGGGTGTGTGAATGTCTGCATATAATTTCTCCTCCACCTTAATGGCATTTAGCCAAACCACACTGACGTACGAGCTTCTTCCCCGGATCAATATCTGCTCTCCATTCACTAGGAAGACACTAATGCAATCGCCTCATTTGTTTGACGATGTGTGCACGTGCATGTGAGTGTGTGTTTGTGTCTCTTTCAAACTGGTCCCCACTTCCTGGCTGCGCAGTATCTTTAACTCAGTCGTTAAAGGAGAGTGACCATTAAGCCACATAGTTTAGCATGTCACTAACTTAATCGCTTATTTCACATGCCACATTGATTTAATAAAGGTTTATCATGTGTGGGTGTGGGGGTTTGCACTCGCGTACCAATCCAACAGTGGACCTTGGCGTTATCACACATTTACCATCGGAGGAAAGGGGAGCCTAAAGGGGGATAGTTTGGAGGTCCACTATGGAGTGTTAAAGTTTATACTCGGCGCTGCCCCCGCAGGCTGGAGCTGGGATTTTAACGACTCGCTAACACCCTCTTTCACACTCCTCCACAGTGTGAATGGTTTGCAACCGCAGGTTCTCTTTCAAAAAAGTCTATTTAACAAGCAACCAGCCCATTAAGCCAGCCTCCTTAAACATGATGTTAAAAAAATTTATTTGTGGGGGATTCAAAATAAAAAAAGACCGTTATCACTAAATCAAATATTATGCTTACCCTTCACCGCTTGCCGTTAAGAATCCTTATGTAACGTTTTCAAGTTCATATTTCCTTAACGCACACTTTGGAGCTTTTACTAGCGCAAGATTGTCTCAAACATACGTTTTTCATTTCAAACCAATTCATTTTGTGTCACTGCATGCGAGGACGTTAGCTAGCTAACAGTGGAAAAACACATTTCTCTCTACCTGAGGGGTGGTGGCATTCAAATATAATTAGTCATTGAAACTATGTTTTGTTTGATTTAATATGGTATTTATTCATGTAAATTCTCAAACAGATTTTAAAATAAAATATACAAGCTTTATGAATTAGCTTAACATTTTTGTGAGTGACACCAAATGCTCAACTGGAATACAAAAGTTTCAGCAGTAGGAGGTTTTTCACCTCTGTGTATGTTGTTACTAAAAGGGGTATAAACATTTTCCAATCAGCTGTCATTTGTTTCTTTATTTATTTATGCTGAAATGCTGGTCAAGTTCTTTAACATGAAGAAGAAGGGGAAAATGTTGCCCTTCAAACTCTTCCTTTACACAAATGTAAATTGTGTTTGGCTTTGTGCATTTTATTGATTATAGCCTGGCTACACACTCCAAGCAATCTCAACCAGCCCCGAAAACACAGACAAACCGAAACATACGCCACCAAACAACATTTAATGCAAAGTATTAAGATGAAAGGTTCTTTTAGAATGACTAATAGGTACTTAATTATCATTACAATTTCAGTACATATTTGAGGAATGTGCACTTGAGTTCCTTAGTTTATGTTACTTTACACTTTTACATTCACAAATGAAGAAGGAATACATTGTTTTTTATGCAATTGCATTTACCTGACAGCTGAGATCAGTTAATAAAATCAGTTCCATCGTTATGGAATAAAATTAAAAGCAAAAATTGTGCATTAGTTGCGACCACTATCTGCTCTGTCTCAAGGACCGTTTCTGGGGCTCTACTAAATGGTTTTAAGCTTAAAAGCTTCATACTGCGCTGACATTCATTTTCTATATCAACATTTGAATGCTGCGCGGCTTCTTCTATTATTATTTTTTGCATGTCTATTCATTCTGTCTGATTCTTGTCTCATTTTTTGCAGTGTGGCAGATAAATATTATGCTACTCTAATGTTATTAGTAGATAACGATAGAGTAGCAAGACTCCAGTGGTGGCTAAGTAGTATTGATGTGGGTTGGGCGGGTTTGGGTAAGCTTACAAGGAAATATCACGGGTTTGGGCGTTCAGGTGATGGAGTAAGTTATTAATAATTTACAGGCATTTACAACAATTACAACATTGTACGATATTACAGGCAGTAGCGTGCGGAAGGAATGATACCTAAAACCTAGAAATAAGTTAGCATTTTTCCGGTTCCCTCTTCTAACAATGAATGTTTTTTTATTTTTATTATTGGTTTTTGGTTAGATGATTTAAATGTTTAGTTCTACAACATTAGATAAATCAGTTAAAACCCCACCCGTAAAAACACATAATCCTGGCAGATTTATGGTCCACTTTCTTTTCCCATACCTCCGTCACTCTCTCTCTCACACACACGCATCATTCATATATCACTCAGTCCAAAACCGATGTATTTATGTTCACACTGCTGATGTCATATTCATGAAAGAAAGTTGAATTCATAAAAAAAAATTGTCACACTACGAGCTACAGAATGACTCACAAGGTGTACAGAAATTCCTCAGAACTTTAGATAAAAAGAATTTAAACATGGCAGAGAGAAACCTTATTCAGGATTTAATATGCCAGAGTCACTGGAAAGTCTGGGTGAGACTCCTTAGAAATGTGCTCCAGTAACCACCAACTCTCTGAAGAGGTTGACAATTTCACTGTAACTTAGTGTGGCTAACGTGCGTTAGTGTTAGTGTTGATATTAACTCATTTGCAAAGAAAGGGGCATATTTTACGGCAATGCATCTTACGCAATATTATTACCAAATTTAAATATGTGCAAATACATGCAAATAGCACAGGAGCACCGAGACGCTATTTGCTTTGCATCGACGTTAGGTGTGCCTTTGACCCTTTGCGGGCGCTTTGAATATTACATGGTTTGTTTTGTTTGTGCAGGTTTAGAAGACCCCAAAAAGCCACGCAATCCTTTTGTGAATTTGCCTCTCAATGTCTATAGACTTCTCATGTTTGATCAGGGAGAATGTTACAGTAGGTGTGATGTTGTTGAAAATGACACCAAAGCTACAAAGCAGTAAATGTACAGCATGTTCATTTGATTTTCTTTTTTGGTTGAAGAAATAATTCCCACGGGTGTTATTCTTGCGTAAGACTACACGGTGAGGCCGAGATGCTTGTGTTCCCTCATTACAGTGTCAGCAATACAGTTTTTAGCCCACTCAACCACATAAATGACTTCAAATCCTCCGTGTATTAAGCCTCACCACTGGGAACCCAATTTGTAACCTCTGCCCAGTAATACGTTAACTGGACTTTATCTGGGGACAGGCAGAGTGTAAAATTCATACAGTATCTGAGAGAACTAATTGAACCAATTAAGAGAGTGAATATGGATTACTGTGGGACTGTGAACACACACATCCCCTCTGGAATAGAGTAGGAGACCACTGCTTTCACGCGATAATGATTGTCATTGCAAATGGATGGCGGTGCAGGGTCTCAGCGTGCCGCACAACAACACTTCCTAGAGTTGGCTGGCTTTACGTTTACACTGATGTGTTTTCATTTCCTTAGCAGCTGATCCCAGGGCTGCTATTCGGGGCAGTAATTAATTGCATGCAGGTAGAGGAAAAGTCAAGGATAAGCGCTGAAACTGTTCCTCGTCTTGTACGCACTCTCGAATCGCACACATACACAAAAGGCAAGGGGCTAATTTTTTCCACACAAAAATAAATGGAGTATAAACAAGAATATACGCAGAAACTTGCACAAAAATAAGAGCCTTGAGTGCTTTAAATGTCTTAATCAGCAAGCCCATAAAGCCTCCTGATTTTAATTGCCCCACCATGACTATTAATTACATAACAGCCATTGTAGCCAGCATGCCCATATGTTTGCTAATAGGAGAGGATGGATTATGATGGTGAGTGGAATATATTAGAATACAACGTTTTTTTATTGATCTACAAAGGTAGCATAATATTACCCCCCCAGGATGTGCACACAAACAGCATTTCCTTTTTACAAGTTACAATGTACGACATAAAAAAAAATGACAGGAGACACTTCATAAGCTAAAAGAACAAAGTGCCGCATTATTGGAAAAGAAGCTTCATAAGAACAATTTAACTGCAAAACAAGAGATACTTCAGCTGTAAGCACAAAGTACTAGGCTGGGTTCAAAGAATCAGTCAGCGTCAATCGGAGTTTTAAATATACCAAGAGCCAATGCAATCCTTCAATGAAACTGATCCCAGTAAAAAATAAAAACAAGTAAAAAAAAAAAATAAATAAAGTAGACGAATAGTTTATTTTTGCTCTGTTTCTTATATATTGTTAAGTGAAGCGTAATTTGCAAAGACAGCTGTTTAAAGCACAGAACTATCCCACTGTATATGTGTTGTGAACCTATTAACGGTATATACATTGACTGATCAAGGGTCCCAGTCTGTCAGTGAGAGTGCCAGGTTCACTACTGGCAGGTTCCCCTTACTTGCTCCAGTGGACGGGAAAATAAAATCAATTAATCAATACACAGGCCTACAAACACTTCTGATTTCCTCCCATGGAGCTGACATGAAAACTATTTCGGTTCAGTAAATGTCTGCTGTCAGTCAGCCGGGTGATGGCCGGTTAGCGAGCCACTGCTGCTCCCAGGAGCTGCTGCTGACAGACAGGCAGAGATGTTTGGACGGAGGATGGAGTCGGTTTGGATTGGATGACATAACGCTTAATCGCCACTCGCCCGCCACCGATGTCTCCTTTACATCTCGCTTACAGTGGGGATTCCCAGTTAGATCATTAGGCCATCACCTGCCAAAATGCTCAGAAAAATGATTCACATGTGCTGTTGTTGTTTTGTTCATTTGTTTGGTTGTTTGGCAGATGCAGCCTGGTTCCCAGATGTAAACAAAGCAAATACAGTTAATAATTTGAATCAATTCCCTGAACAGTATTTGATTGTGTTAACGGTAAAAATGCACCAATGGCAAATTTTTGGGGACGATTCAGATTTCCATTTTTTTGAGCTGCCGATATAGATTTTTGCAGATTCAGATTATCTTTCTTTCTACCACCTAGAATTGACAAAAATATTTGGTCCTTTTCATTTTTGGGAAAATTTAAATTGAATATTATTTTCTCCAAAACTGCAGCCAAGGGTGCATCTCTAAGCTCTGCACGAAGCCAGTTAGTGGGCCTCAAGTCAAGGTTTTATTATTGTTGTTGTAAAATAGCATATTTTGAAAATTGCACATCAATTTCCTTGTGGGGCCTGGATGGTTTAAACTGTAAGCATCCCACTGTTTATTACCAAGTCACCTCACTAAGGACTTTTATCTCTAAATGACTGTGTAGAAATGTGTATCTGACTCTCAGGTCACGATGACGGGTTTCTCCTGACAGACTGTAAGGTGGGACACATGTCAACAGGTGACAGTGAGTCGCCAGTCGAGTAACACATTGGAGCAGAGGTATCCGTTCACTTCTCCCTGCTCACCTGTCACTCTTGTCTCTATTAGCACTAAGACTGAAGTTTGCACTTTCGTAGGCTCATTGTTTTAACTATTTGTTGGTCATCGAGCACCCGGGCTTGGTAGACATTTATTTCTTTTGTTGGGGACCTTTCTGTACACTTTGGCCTTTTTGGGCAGGCTGATGTACTTTTGTTTCCCTTTAAAAGGGTTAGCTGGATTCCTCTCCAAGAGTGTTTGTTTGCATTTGGCTAGACTGTTTATGTATATGTATTCTTTAATATATTCTTATGATCACATGGCAACAGCGGCTTATGTACATGCTGTGGCCGGTAGCTCCCATGAATTTGGAAATATTTCAGTCGTAATTTGTTGTTTTTTCGTTTTATTCACTGGAGCAGCTATAGCATATGACAATACAAATAACATTGGAGAAGGAAGAATGGAGAGAAGAGACCTATTTCTGGGGAGTGGACTTTGAGATGATCACCACCCATTGCCGACCAACCAGCCGGACCTGCAGGACCAAACGAGAGAGAACTGAGATGGAAGCTAAACTAACCCATCTAGGACCTAAGACTATAACCCCACCCAACCAAAAAATTCCAGCTAAACTAGGAACGATAGGTCGGTGATTGTTGTGTCCACATCTTTACAGAGACCTGGGTCCATTGTGGCATCCTAGATCAAGCTGCACTTGACGGGCGGAACTCAGGAGAGCGCAGCACTCCGGTAGGTAGAGAGGAGGGGGACTCTGTTTTCATCAATGAGCTTGGTGCTCCAAAATATTCAAAGTGGATGGGCAGCGTTTCCCTGGTGTTGAATCTTTAATGTTAAGATGTTAAGAGAATTGTTTTGTTTCTGCCGTTTGCATTCCTCCGGACGCAAGTGAATAAAATGCAAAGGAATGCAATACTATTTTTGTTTTGTTGTTTTTCATGTCTTTCTCGTGTAGCAAATGGGCTACAACTGCATTTTGTTGTGCAACACTGTGTTGCATAATGAAACTTAATATCATTGAATCCTTGATTCCCGCCCTTACTGTTTTTTAAATAAATTACTTATAAGGTTAGATCCAGTCAAGAGTTTGGTGTTAGTGCCTTCAGAATTTTTGAATTAAGTATTCCAGTATATAAAGCCTTTTTCCCCCCCCCATCATCCTTTCTGTGCTTTAACTTTTTTTGAGTGAAAGCCAACACGACAAGGTGCTCACACTGTTTAAATGTGTGCATCTGCATATCTATGTGTATTATTTGGGGATGTAATTTGAGAAAAACCAATGCAATCCTCTGAAAAACTGTAAAGTCTTAGACAATATGGTAATGACTACCCAAGTCTTAATTCCATAAAAATGCCCACATGCTTTTTATTCTCCTGCTGCTCACATAACATCTATTACAACTTTCCATAGCTCTAGGCCAAGCTTTCCTCTCGCCTCTCTTTATTCTCACCCTCTGTCTCTTTCTCTCCCTCTCATCTGCGCTCATTTCCAACTTTGCCACCACACTCTGGTTTTTTTTCCCAAATCAAAGTAATGAAACAGATCTTCTTCACTGAGGTGATTTTGTAGCAAGCGAAGAGGGGGCTGTCATTACTGCATCATGCGGACGGGACGATGAGAAAAAACAGGAGGAGGAAGTGAGCAGACACAAATCAAAGAGACCCAGCAGCCTGGCTTACTTTTATTTCAAGTGCCAGCTAGATCTATGGCTACTGCCTTAAGGAAAAATCCTCCCTTGAATGATTTTACAGTGTTATAAGTCATTAATCTGTGGCGTTGCCTTGGATTGCAGGGATTCGTTTGTCATGAAATGTTGACATTTTTACTCTAAAATGGATTTCTCCCTGTGTAATTACTGAACAATGGTGCAAAACTGTACATCTAGAAATGAGATGCTGTTCACTGATTCTTTTTTTCTCCAAAGCCTAACACTGATGTTTCAGAAAAAAAGACTTCTCTCTGCTATTGAACTAGCACTATAAATATTTTTACATGACGTCACATAAACTGTGATTGGGCATTCATTCATGGCGAAAAGAAACTTAAATGGGTCTTTTGAACTGAAAACGAATTTTTATGAAGTGAAGAAACACATCTGCTGGTGATAATATTGACATTTCTTAACAAATATTCTGAGGCAGATGGAAATGTCATATGTTTTGCAGATATTTGGTCATAAACCAAAGTATTAGATAACAATTTTTATTTGGACCCAATGATGGCGCTATTAGAGAGTCATGGCACCAAAGTTATAACAATTCATCCTGAGGGGGGACATGAATGTGTACGACCAAATTAATGACAATCCATCAAATAGTTGTTGTTTCACTCAATGCCGCGAATGTCAACCTCATGATGTCGATCGAGAAAAAGTCAAGGAATCATTGAGGTCAGTGAGATCAGGCTTTGTCAACATAGCAAATAGAAGCTTGGATAACATCACAAACAGAGGGGGCGCGACTTCATTCGCTGTTAATTTTTTTTGAATACAGCTCCTTTAAAAAAATCTCATTGCAAATAACAAATGTTACCTTATAATTCATTAACTGAAATTTCTGTAAATTACCAGAAGTTACTTAAGTGGAATTGAGCTTAAGCCCGCCTGTGAGCCTGTGTTCCTGTGGGCCGCTGCTCTGAGCCGCCGTGTCTCCCTGCTTCACAGGCCTATTATAGAGACATCAGGGGAGTAACAGAGGCCGACGGAGACAAACAGGTCACCCTCACCTGGGCTGCAGGATAAACGATTTCCCCTCCACCACTGCTCCTTCCCCCCTTATTTTCTCTTTCTTGCTACCTTCATCCCTCCATTCACTCCTCCATCAGCCCTCCTCTCCTCTTTTCTACCCGTCTGCCATCTGACTGCCTCTTTCCATCCGTCTGTCCCCCTTTACCCCCCGTCCCAACCCCATCTCTGTGCCCCATCCTCCCTTCCAACCTCCCAATCCCTCTACACAACAGAATTAATATTAAAAAGATGGATGTGTGTGCGTGTGTCAGTGTGGTTACAGGGAGGAGGGGGGTGATGAACGGAGGACATGGTGTACAATGACCTTACTCGCAAATCGTTGCCTCATGTACACCAAGCATGTCCTTGTTTCAATCCCAGAACAGCCCCAGTCCACAACGCGGCATAAACAAACACACACAAATGTGTCTGCTGCCTACTCTCAGTCTCACTCTCTTTCTCTGCAGCAGTGTTTTGTGCTCATTATGTACCCTTAAAGATTCACTCAGTTTGCTTGGTTGGCATTTAATAGAAAGCACAACCGATATTCTGTTCTCGTAGCAAAGTGCAGCTGAGTATAACAGCTTTTTTAAGATCTGACACCTCAGTCAGGTGGAATAAGGAGGAAGAATGTGCCCGCAGCCTGTTCCTCTTTCACTGTCATAGAAAGGGACAAATGATGTCAGACTCTGTTGCCACTGCTTCAAAGATGCACATGTCCTTTTAAAAAGCCCTGGAGCTCTGGCATTTAACATTAACACAAGACAGGTGCCGTCATGCATTCAGCTCTGTCACACCAACGTGTTCTTACGTATTTATGCATGCAATCTCATCCGCTGATATATGATCGCATGCGCACTAGTATGCACAAATTCATAAGGGTGTGTGTGTGTGTGTGTGTGTGTGTGTGTGTGTGTGTGTGTGTGTGTGTGTGTGTGTGTGTGTGTGTGTGTGTGTGCGTCCACGTGCGTGTGGGTCTGTGCTACCATGGCATAAATCACTGGAGCTGAGCAGGGGGCTGGTGCAGTTCGCTCCATCTGTCTCTGTCTGCAGGGGTGAGGTATTTTACACTGATGATAGGGCAAACGGAGGGAGGCGAGGAAAAAAAGTGAGCCATGCTCGAGCCGTGTGGGATGGACAGAAAAAAAATAAAAATGCTGTGGTATCGAAGGGCAGCGGGCAGCGTGTGCATCATGTGAGCATGCAGAGAGACCTGGGGGGGGGGGGGGGGGATGCGTCAAGCCTTCAGTTCACATAATCTGCATCTCTGCAGGGCCTGTTACTCACTACCTAAGATCTGCTTCTTTGAAATAGACTCTGTTATCCAGTGTTGAGAACTGCCCAGATAATGTCTCTGCATGCAGTCTACCACTGCTTACTGGATACATATGAATGAATGCACCTTGAATCTAAAAACTCGATATACTTTTGATTATTTTGAGTCAGTTCTGAACACATTAGGACCATTTATGGGCTACATTTCTTGTTCCATCCTCATGCAACATCATTCTTAAGCCCAGAAACTGGCTCCATCTTTGGGAGAGCAACTGGCTGTCCACTGGTTACCTCGTATCCATCAGTCCTGCTCACCTCATCTTAACAGGATAAACCGAAGCAGAACAGCTCCTGAACAAATGTATCCAGTGCTTCCTTATCAGTTTGTCACACTAACGAGGGAAAAAACCATTTAAAGCCGAAGCACAGAGATTCTAGCTACGACTTAGAGCTTGTTCCGCTGAAGTGTCCTTGAGCAGAGCAATGAATCCCTAAAACATCCAGAGATTGCACTTGAAGCTGATCTGCACATTGCACTTTAGCTGACAGCAGCAGCACTGGACACTCTGCCTCGTCGAGCAGCCTCTGCTTCAGCCATACCCGCAAGAAACTGAGAGAGCTTAGTGCAAAAACAATTCAAAAGTTGGAATAGGTTCTGAGCCCCAATTTATGACTTGTGTTGCATCCCTCATCCCTCCTATCAATTTGGATTACAGAGTCTTCGAAGAGACTGAATGACAAAGACAGACACAGGCATAGTGTTGGCATATACGTGTCTTTCATTGAAGGAGAGGTGGTCATGCTTGGTTGGCGTCGTTGTTAAGGTAGAGGGAGCAGAATCTCTCCTGACAGACAACCAGTAGCTCTGCCACGGAGCAAGATTTGGTTCTGGGTTCTGAGATTAGCTCATGCATGGCAATCTCTCCTTGGAAGCCTTCTGGAGGGCTTAAAGAGGCAGCCATGGAGCAGCAAGAGAACTGTTGAAAGGACAGAGCCATGCCAGGTTTTTTTTATTTATTTCTTTGCACAAACAAAATTGGCAACTGAATGCTGCATGGTAACAATGTTGTATGATTGGTGCTGCTTGGTCATGTAGTCTTGTGCTTAAAGTGGAGGTGAAAAAACAAAAAACAAATGCCCCTTTAACCATTTTAGAACACATCCTGTCATATTCTGCACCTATTTAACTATATATGAAGACTAGAATCACGGCCTTATGTGTATGTGTTGTGTCTCTGCCAGCGAGTCATGTTGCGGTTTACATCCATGTCCGTCCAAAATGTGATCACTTCATGATTTTATTAGACATCTGTGTGGAAATGTCTCTGGCAGAAACACAACGGGCCAATGATTTCGGCGAATGCGGAAAAAAAAGCGGACTGAATCACGGAATATGATGATAAAAATGGAATCGGCTGTAAAACGTGGCATTTTTTTTAAACGCACTTAAGCCAAATGAACAGAACAAAACTATGCATTATGTTTTGGTTTAATGTACAGGCACACTGCCTCCCTCCTCTGTGTCGGTGTTTCAGAGAGGCTCAACTCCTCCAGACACACATAAAAGTAGTTCCTCTGAGACAGCTACCCTTGTTACACGACTTTAGCCCTGACTTTCCATTTACTGATTGTTTTTGGAGCTTCCCAACAAAAGCCCTAGATCAGAGGAAAATTGGCGTTGGCTCGGCACTCACTGTTCAAAGACGTGAGCCAAGATTCTGGTAGAGGAATCACCTAGCAGGCTAAATATCTGACCTGTTGGGGAGCTACAGCCAATGAGAGAGCATCGGCGCAAATCAGTTGTTGAGGACATTCAGAAACGGAGCGATTTGACACTAAGAGCTAAATTTAAGAATAAAGAATAAAATGTTTTGTTTTGTAACTGTATTGAATCGCATTCTTTGATGTTAAAATAATGCAATGTTGAGTATTTGAGTGTTTCCTTCTTGAAATTGCATTCGAACACATACAAAAACCACACTGTAAAATGTGCTTAACTAGTAAAACACAGAATAAGACAAATTAAAACAAAAAATATTGAATTTTGGAAAAAATAAAACAGATTATAAAGTGCCCTCAAACACATCTGCTATTGACAGTGTGCAAGGCCATGCCGTTACCATCTAAACAGTAGAGATATCTGAATGATTTTTTTTACCCTGTTAAATATAAGATGTAAAAACATCCATCACAGATGATGATATGAGGGAGAGAGATTGACGCAACCTGAGCACACACATGGATTATGATAAGTATGTACACATGTTTGCACAGACGGAAACCCACACATGTGACGAGGTCATTCTAATCTGTGTGTCCCCATCGTTGCATTCAGAGCATAAGGAATAAGGATGCAGTGGGAAGTTAATCCCTACAGTACTCATACAGTGCGTATGACCTTGCAGGGATGGGAACTCTTATATCCTCATTAACATGGATGAAACATGGCCACAGGGTTAACACACCTACCAGCTCACCCAGGTTCCCAGCAAACTAATTGAGGAGGTAACACTTGTACACACATACATGCACACACACTCGAGCGAAGCAGCCAGGCATGCACAACCCCCAGCATTTATTTTTCATTATTACAATGCTATCAGCTGGAGGCAAGGTTGGGCTGTGTTACGCTGCAGCTGCACAGACGCTGAGTGTGTGAGGTGGGCTGTCATCGACACTCGGCCTCAAACACGAGTCGTTACTAAAAAGTACAGGCAAAACCCAGCGGGGAGCAGAAAGGGAGCAGTGAGCGGTGTAGTCTGGTACACATCCTGGGCTGGAACTCAGCTGTGTCCTCTGCCGACACTAAATACACACACACACACACACACACACACACACATAGAGATACGCACATAGATACGCACACGAGATGCAAGCTTGTGGCGCAGGCTTTATTTGATCTAATTTGGCTGTAATGTTGCTGCTACAAGACAATAACTCTCAAGAGGATGAATCTAGAGTTTAGGTGGAGGCAGTTTAGCAAAGTGCACAGCTGGGGTCGGACCAGTTTGTGTCATGTGCTGTACGACGTCCTGTACTGTGTCATTTCAAGTCTCGTCCTGTATGAAGAGGTCCATGTTTTATTAGTTAACTGTTCTGACGTGCGCTAAGATTGCCTTTGTGTTCGGCCATGCACACAAATTTAAAAGAAAGTATAACATGTCTTGCTTACTGTGACATGAGAAATATTTGATGCACTGAAAGTCATGTGTGATAAACAGCTGAGAAGGATTTGCTTGTGCTAAATTTACAGATGTGACATCTGAAGAGGGTCAAAACAAGCGCATCTATTAGTGTTAGACATTGATTAACAGACAGACAATTAGACTGACAGGCAATAAGATGATCTAATCCGCTGTCAAATTCATTCATAATAACATTGTGTACCATTTGTCACTGCAAGTTTCATGCAGAAGATGAGCGAGTACTGAGGATTTAGTGTTTCATTAGTTGCACAGTTTCCCATTTCTTTAGACTTCACTGACATCCAGCCCCTCACACACAAGTTGGCTCTGAACGCTCCTTTGTCATTTTTGATGTGATTTCTGATGATTTTTGTTGCATCTTTGCCCTTCATTATAAACGATTAAAAAAACTGCATTATTAAGTGCGGATTACAATTTGGACTAAATTTACACTCGTTCAGATTTCTAAAATTAACATCATTGTTATGCAGAGTAACTGCTAAAACAAAACAAAAAGCAATGTCCCAACCAGTTTGTTTTTTCTTTGAGAAAAAAAAGAGCTTCTTATCTGGCTGTTGAAGACAGAGGTCATTCATTTCAACATGACTAAGTCATGCATTTGTGAGCCTTTGTTTCCTTTCCACTTTTGAACACATTTATATGTTTCAATTAAAAAACTCACATCATTCATTTTTCTGTCATTCTGTTCGTTGGCCTTCTTATTCACAGGATTTCAGAGATTTAGGCCTTTTTTAAAAACATAAAACAGGGGCTAGTTGAGCTTTTGGACGGTTGGTAAGAGACACAGAGAGAGAGAGAGAGAGAGAGAGAGAGAGAGAGAGAGAGAGAGAGAGAGCGAGAGAGAGAGAGATGCCTTACATGTTTGGTTCAATCAAAACAAACTCAGGTTGGTTGACCAAATTAGTCGGGTTCATTAGTGCTGGTGTGAAATCTGTCAATCGAACCGTGGTGCGGCCCAAACAACTGAACCTAGACCGCTTGAAATGCAAACAAACTAACTACCTCGAGATTGTATGATGGTACAGCTTAACTAAAAGTTCTGAAATCTGTGCATGAAGCAACCCTATAATTTAGAGTTCTTGCAGTCAACCTGTAGGCTTGTTAGCACAGGTATTTTTCCATGATTAATAGGTAAAACGCTGTTAAAAGGTGTTCTGCTTGTATCTGAATCCATGTACTTAATCAGTTCATTAAGTCCTTTAAAAAGCCACTGACTGCGATCCCACAGTAATAAACCCCGAATCATTACTGCTCGGCTCATGCATGCGTCCTTGAGCTTCCCAACGATCGCACCGGTCATCTATTTCTTCATAAATATTCACATAAGAGGCTGCAAACAGTCTTTCAACTGAATATGATTTTCCCACGTCGGTCCTGATAATAAAGGATGACGATCACCACAACCAATCACCTAATTACCTGTCAGCATCAAAGTCTGTATATAAGTAGTGGACGTAGTCATCATGACGTCACCCATTGGTTTGTTGAATTTTTTCTTGAAGGCTCAAGTTCAACGAATTCCAGGGCCATCTTGGATTTTGGCTGTTGCCATGGTGTTTTGTTCGCAACCCATGAACGTAAATTACCATATTTAGAACTTGGAGGGTAACGTAGAGTATGTATATGGCTCTGGTAGCAGCAGCAACCTGTCAATCACAGTAAGCCCGCCCTAAAGCATACTCCATTTTATGGTCTATTTTACTCTAAAAGGGACCATCATTTACTAAATGAACATCATTCTGTATTGAGGAAGACTTGAAAATAGCTATTGAGACCATAAAATGATGTCTTTGTGTTTACTGAGGGAATAAATCAAATGAGAAGTAGAGTCAAATTCTTATAAACTTCCATACAGTCATACTAGCAGAGGAAACACCCCCTGCTGGTCAGAAGATAGAATGCAATATTTAAGACAATACAGCATTGGCTTCACTGGGCAGAACTTGAGGTTGCCGCCTGGTCAGTACGTATAACTTCATGTTCGCACATCTTGTCAATTTTTAAAAAAATCAGTGTGAACAAGAACAGGACCAGAACTAAAATTCAACGATGTATAATTTCTTTAACCTTGGTTCGACCAAATGACGCAAGCTACAGGTGTGAAATCTCCCTTAAATAACCTGCTGTAATGTAAGCTGCAAACGTAAGCATGCCTTGCTAACGCGCAACAATAGTATACTTCCCAAAAGAAAAGGGGCATGTCATTAGCTAACTATTTTGGTATGTGTTATGTTATGTTACAGGTTCCATTATAAAAATACCTGTCCAAATCCACTGTGTGTTTGCATCATTTCAGAGAAAGCACAACGACAGTAGCTCTGCATTGTCCTATTGTGTTGATGGCTACACTTATACATGTGAGAAGAAGTAGAAAATGACTGAAAAAAAAGATAATTCATAACGCCTTCTAGTATAGTTACAAACAAAGATATTTTAATGAATAAAACAGTTACAGAGAGTAGCTTTGTGTTACACTCCTACATAACTGCATTGAGAACCTCATCAACATACTATAATATAAGTTTTCATTGGAATGTCCTGAAGAGACAAATTTGAGACTAAATTTCATGTTAAAATATTCACAGGATCCACGAAAGCTTCTCAGTCTTTTATATTATAATACACCACTATAAAGGATACTGTCTATATTTATCCCCTGCTAAGCCTACAGCACGCTAGTAAGATTCTCAAGATAGGGATACTTACTAAAAACCCTCTGGGTTACTTTTTTTTGTTGGTACAAGCAGTGTGTGCGCTGCACAGAGGAGTGATTTTGGGCTGATAATATGAAGCAGTGGGGCATTAAATGATGAAGATGAGGAACAGAACCTTCCTCATGTTCCTCAGCAGAACCTGAACAGAGCAAAACACAGCGAGCAGAGAGTGGCCTTCGAAAAATAAATAAAACACTGTTCATAGAATTCAAGGCATTACATGCTGTATTCGCTCGAACTTCACTTAATGTGTAGACCTATATTGAGTGCTGTAGTCTGAAAAAAGTCTTCATAAAGTCTGCATGAAGTCTTCATGACGTCTTGGGATTACAGTTTGAAACTTCGAATGTTTTTAAGGTAACACTAAAGCCTTTTTTATACTCTGGCTTGGCGCCGTAGCGGAAGCATCTGCAAAACGGAGGCGTTTATACTCTGTGCGGTGTGTGCTGCATTATTCTCCAAAAAGGCAGAGGGCGTACAAACAAAATGAACTGTGAAGAATCAAAAAGACAACGAGTGTTACCCATAGATATGCCCATAAACTGTAGGTGTTACCGGCAATAAGCAATAAACCAACCTCCACAATGACGAGGAGGGATTGTGATGATCTGTTAACTCGTATCTCATATTCATGGATACTTTATTGCCTTTGTACAAGCCCTATAAAGAAATAAGTATAACATGCATTATGAAGAAAGAGAGGTTTAAGAGAGGCCCTGTGCCGGCCTAACTATGGCATATGGTAGCTTAGTATAAACTTAAGAGTTCAGACCAAAAAAGTGTAAAGTTGGTTATGCTTTCATCTCAAAGGGTCGTGCGCCTTAACTACTGACTGTCAAAAACCTTGGTTGGAGTTGTGAGCGTCCCGCTATTGTAGCAAAGGTCAGTTAAAGCACTAGCACATCAGAAACATGTCAACCCGCCTGTTTGGTGACCGCACAGCTTAATAAAGCCACATTGGGTTAGCCTTGAAAATTAGTCTCTTTTCTCTCTGCATCCTTTTTTCAACTAAAAAGAGGCGAAACATCTGTGGTACAGAAAGACAGTTCAGTCAAGCCTTGTTTTGATGCTAATTAGTCCAATTAGCCTTCCCCATCTCACACAGTTTTAAACAAAGACGAGCAGCAGCTATGCTCAGCCTAACCAGCTCTTCAGTTTGATGTGCGGCAGAGCTGGAAAGCTGCACAAGCCCCTAGTTACAGACACACACGCAGGCTACTTTAAACAGTTTCAGGGCATCCTTCTTTCACAGGATAAAACTGCACTCTGCCATGTCTTTTGAAATAGTCTCTGGATGTCCCTTTAGCAAGATTTTAGCACAGAAACACGGTCTTGTGCAGCAGGAGTCAAACTGCAGTGAGGAGGTAAAATTCCCACAGCCGTAATTTCACGATTAGCAACGCTGAAGGGCACGTTCCATATTGGGCGTGTGCACTGAGTGATAACAGATTTTTATGAGGAGGTGTAAATGAACCAGTTAGATACAGTCGAACAGAGAACTACAAGGAAATGAGTTATTCTGAACATAAGAAGAATAATTCATTATTCCTCAACAACAGACTCTTTACAGAAGCGGTTTATCATCGTGAATCAACCCCCATCTTCTCTCAATTATTTCTCTTTTATAAACACAAATTATACAAATCACTCTACTTTCTCATGGCAGAGAGAAAAACAAGAGGGAGCGTTTGAATTTTTCAAATATTTCCTCCTTGAGGCAGAGCAGCAGTAATAATTCAGTTTCTGCAGCAGGAAAACAAGATTTCTGTAGTGGTTTCATTGATTCACCATGTTTTGTGGTCCAAAAGGAAATGATACATTCGGATGTTTTTACCTTCTTTCTTTAGGATAGACTGGTAGAAGCGGTTGGAAATGTGTATTTCACAGGTATGTGTTTCCTTGTGTTTTCCTATAAAATGATTTTCTTTGCTGTAACTTCAATCATGTGAAGTTGAAGGATTGTTTTCCTGATGAAAATCCTGAATCAGTGATCAGCAGTGCTTGCTTCATTTTTTTCTACAGTGCTACTATAATCGTTATGCTGAACAAGTAAGTGCAAACTATTCTGTTTTGATGCTTTACTCACAGGTGTGTGAACTGACCTGGATATGAATTGTCCAACATGATGCTAAATATTGTAATGTTTGTTTCTAAAGAGATAAGATGGAGCTCTCTCCACTTTTCTTCTCTTGTAAAATAAAAAATAATAATAGGAAACACTGAATTATAGCACATTAAAGCAATTATAACACAAAGCAAACACTGATGTTGCTCTGTATCTGCTGGATGTCTCAGTAGTTTTCTTAGACATCGGCTATATCAGCGTAAAAGATAATAATATGATAATGTTTTGTGTTTCCAGCGCCTCCAAGTGGCAAAAAATCCATAATAGCAAGTTTAAGTGGCTGGGGATGGGGAGCCAGCAGAAGTTCAGGGCCTCATGCTCATGCAGTCCTATATTGAGTCTCTTCTAACCACACAGCTCACACAGTAAAGAGATTATTAAATGGATTTAAAATCCCATGTCCTGGTTGCTGTGGTACCAAATGCCTCTTTTTCTGCCTCGTACTGTAAATGTGATTCATGTTCACTGTTGGCTAACTAACACACGGACTACAGTAGCTGCTGAGAACATTAACATCCCTCTGCCTTCCCTCACATGGTTTATAATTGCAGAGCAAACCTCTCAGAGGAGCGCCACAGAAATCGAACCGTAGCGACCTTCTGCCAGTGATCAAAGCCTACCTCAAACACACACACACACACACACACACACTCACACAACTCCAACACCCCACCCGACCACCAACCCAAGAGAGAGTGGGGAAGAGAGAGGGAGAGAAGGAGGGAGGGAGGGAATCCACACAAACCAGCGCACATCTCAGCAAGAGCTACCTGCTTTACATATGAAACACACCTTTCTCCCTTTAATTCCCATGAAATCGCGCAGGAAGCGGTTATTGCAAAGGGGGAAGTGATGTGGAACGGCTAGAGGGGCCATTATAGAGAATCCCTCATTACACCCTGGTCACAGCTTTGGAGTATTACCCCTGTGAAAACACACTCTCACCCCTGGGTGGATAAGTCAAAGGGAGTAGATTGTCTCATCTTATTTCTTCTTTGTGCCTGGTCTCTAGACAGGTACGGCAGGGTTAAACATGTCAACATACGCAGCTGTAGCTCGCTATGCAACCAACAGACAGGCTGGTTTGGATCTCTCTCTGAGCTGTATGTCTAACGAATTGTCTGTTGTATCTTTCTATCCCGCTCTTTGATTGCAATGGAGATGGATCCTCACAACACATCCCAGTCTGTGATCAATCAATCATTTAATCAACCAACCTGCTTTTATAGGGGTGGATTATTTGCAGCAACAGTGTCTGAACCACTAAAGAAGACTATGAAGCTAGATGAGAAAGAGAGGACACTTCCTTAAGGCGTCTTCTTGCATAGCAGAGTAACATGAGTTGTTTGGCAAGACATCAGAGGGGAAAAACATCCTGACTCATCCATCAGATACATTTGGATCCATTAAGCCAAGCTGCTCCATTCATTAGGAGATGCAGTTTACAGTTAAGCAGTTTGCAGGAATATATTGAGAAATGCAAAAATACATGGATTATAAAATACAGCAGCAACACAACAAGTAAGAAAAACATCTAACACATTTAAAAATGACATAATGCAATTTTTGCCATGGCTCTATGGATGGCAATGCAAGTCCATCGGTTGTCTGTCACTTTATCTAAATCTACTTTATCTCAACAACTGTTGGTTGGATTATTATGACATTTTGTACAAACGCTCACGATGCCCAGAGGATGAATCCTACTAACTTTGTTGATCCTCTGACTTTTTCTTTAGGCCGACCAGGAGGTTGACTTTGATAGTTTTGAGAAAAATATCTCAACAACTACTGGATGGATTGCCATGAAATCTGGTAGAGATACCTATTAGCAGCAGATAATTGTGGGTGGGTGGGGGGATTAACTAATAGTACCAGGCGCTAACCGCTTTGTCCTGAAAAATAAATTGCTAATCACGATAACAATAAATAATGATAAAAGAGTTTTTTTAGTGTAGTTTGCCTTTTACTACCACAAAATGAAGGCCTAATGTTATTCCCCTGAGGTCCATTTGATCAAACCAGTATTAAATTCATGCACGTACTTCAGTGAAACTGTATTTATGCCTTACTGTGACTGTTCACACTGTACTACAACAACACAACGCTCTGCAGCCATGAACTGTATCAGAAATCACTTTTTTCAAAAGCCACACAAAATATCCAAAAATGCATTTTGGCTCAAAAAATGAATACCAACATCTAATATGTTACATGGTGAAGCCTGCACATAACCACCACTCTCAGACAAAAATCTCTACAGAATTAAACCACTGATAAAAATGCACATAAATGAATCTTATTATCTATCATACATTACCAATGTTCAAAAAGAAAAAGATGTAACATTGGCTGGAAAACACATAAACACTGACAGAATACACAAACTGTCCAAACAATAAGGTTGATTTAAATAAACGTGAACTCGCCGGTCACACCCTCAAGGTCCTTTAACGTTGTTTCCATGGAGATGATCGCCAGCAGAACCAGCCTGCTGGATCTCGCGTGTTCTTTCGGCTGAAGGCTAGTTAAGCTCGCTAACGTGGGTAAACACCTGCCGTCCCCCTCTGACGTAGGATCTTTGAGCGACCAATCAAAAAAGGGGTCAACTGAGGTCAACGATTTTGTACGAAATCATTATACATACTTTATATTTTATCACGAATATATTTCATAAGTTTCACTTTCGGATAAAGGTTTAATTCATGAAAAATAATTTAACTGAATTAAATACATTTTAAAAATGACAAACTTTTTTGAGGGAGCTCGAGCGCCCCCTTGCCGCCTTGCCAGGATTTATAAAACCTGCCAAACCATAATGATTTTGTGACGCTTGCAATTGGCAGATGGTTTTAATCAACACTGTTTCATTTTAATTCATACTTATTATACTTGCAAAATGAATAACATTCCCATCAGCCTCAACCGCGTTTTGTCTGTAGTGCTAATTAGCAAATATTGGCCCAGGAGGTCAGCTGAATCTGAGATACTGTAAGACCAGGTCCGGCATCTAAAATGTTATGATTTTAAAGCCATTGTTTTGATCATTCAAATGTTCCAAACTACATACACTTATACCTGTAAACCTTTTTAATTAGCAAACCATGGTCACCTGACTCACTGTTTGTACCAGCAATCATTTTCTATAAACATGAAGGTGTAGGCCACCTAATACACTGTCTTCTAGTGCATATAATAGTAACACTATATGAATGTCTTTTTTGTTTAATTTGGTGGTCCTTGCCTTATGATCGCTGACTTTTATTTACAGCTACACCATGGCTCCCTCCACATTACGATTCTGTGTCATTATGAAGATTAACAATGCAGCCATGTGAATGTTAGTGCTGCTTCATGGACATTTAAACAGCATATCGGTGCAAATTAATATTTAATTTTACTATATGATCATCAATATTTAATGAGACATCATTTGGGACAGTTTCTTGTGAAATATATCAGTAATCAATGATTATTTCTCTATGAAGCAATCCACTTGATAATCCTTTAAATGTGCAGAATTGCAGCAGTAACAAAAAAAAATGAGGAAAGAGGAGAGAGGAAGCAAATAGAAAATCTATTAAGACTTTAATTTTCTTAATGCTTTTAAATACATTTTTGGACAGTGGTTGACATCTTTTGCATGAATAAGTTACATAATAAATAAAGGCAAACACAATTTATTTTCTCTTACATTTTTACAATAAGGCATTTATAGCAGCAAAAGTGGCCAACAGAGTCTCAGTTACCTGAAACACCCGAGTGTTTCCAGTTTACATGTGTCTTAACCAGCCCCAAATCTTGATCAGAACAGTTTCAAACCCAGTTTAAAAAAGAAGTACCAAACCTGCGGTTAAGTCAAACCTGTGAAACTGTCTCAGGGGTGATCCAGGTACCTCTACACCAGTGTTCGGAAATTAGAAAAGTAACAAGGAAAACACTGGTGTTGACCCTAAAGCATTGGAAGTCACAGGAGGTAGCATCTTACTCTCCTGCCAATCAGTTTTTCATTTTTTTATTCATGCAGCAGGCAATGTTTATTGATCGCTATGATTATCATAGCCATCCATCCACATTCAACTGCATTTTTCATAGTCTCTGTAGTGAAAGCTGTACAATAATTGCTTCAACATAAAGCTGTGTGTTGAAGCTTTGCCTATGCACAGATATCTTCTTCCAATAATTTACTGAGGCTTGTCTTGCGTAGTAAGACACCGGTTTATCATTAGAGTAAGGAACTGGCCGGCAGCAACACTGAAATAATTGCGTACAAAAAACATGACATGATGACCTCAGATCTGCCAGTTTATGTGCCCTTTACACAAATCATATTGCACTCAGCACTTAACTTTTATTTTAACACAATACTCTGGAGAATGAGGATGGGACAAAGGCTGTTTTTTTCTTTTTCTAAAAATAAAGTGGTCTTACATAAGGACGTCCAGTTAGTTGTCAAATTATACAAATGTCCAAGATATCAATGAGCCAATCAGAGCTCTGATGAATGATTGATGGGACGTCGAGCCAATTAAGGGCAGAATATAACTTCATGTAGATGAGATCTTGTATCGGATTTACATTTATGTGGTACAGCAAAAGGTTAATGGCAGCTAACCTCTGTCAGATTTTTTTTCATTAATATAATTTTGTTAAGTGGGGTTGAGAATGAACATAACTCAATGAAAGTGTATTATGCAAACAAATAATGTGTTCATTTTTGAATGGCCAGTAAATCATGTAGAATATAAAAGCAAGATCTCTGTCACCGTTAAGAAAATGTGCAGTATTTACCATATCAGCTTCAACAGACAAGCTCTCCTCTGGTAGGAGGACCAGAGGAGATATTATTTTGTGCTAATTCTACAGTGCATTTTCTATTAATATAAATGGTCGTTTTGTATATTGAAATATACAGCAAAGATTTAACAATGTGAAATGATACATGTGTGGGATTCATTTACAATATGTGAACAGGTGTGACCATGGGGTTGGTTTGTAAATTGTGCTAAATCTGGCTTTGCCAGTAGCAGGGTAAGCACCGTGCAGCGGGCCAGACACGGTTGGGGGTTAATCAGGGAACAAAATGACCACCTGTTTTTGCAAAGCGATGAGGAAACTCTAACTTGTCTGATTGGAGCATTTATATGAGGACTATTTTTGGGGTGGTTGCCTGATTGCTCTCCTGGAGAACGGTGACTTGAACAAGGTAATGTGGCTGTTCTGATGATTACACTGGATAACTACACTGGAGTTACTGCCCGCTGGCAATGAGCCTACAATAAAAAATGTCTGGTCGGAAATGTGGACACAGAGATCCACAGCTTTTTTTCTGTGTCTTTCACATGTATCCTCTCACAGTTCAATCATACCACACACACATAAACATGCACACTTAATTGCAAGCAAACAAATAACTACAAGTGCATTTGACATTAATGCTAATAAATGTACATGGAAGCAGTCGGGTGTTGACACGTACAAAACAGAAGCAGCCTTGTGTGCTCAGTCACACACAGTCAGACATATTGAACACACACATACTTCGCACATACACACACGCACGTACACAGGAGAACGCACACACACTGCTTGTTTTGCCAGCTTTCTCCCTCTGCATGCCGACTGTGTGTCTGGCACCGGGGTTAAGGTCTGGAGCCACACACAAGCTGTGTGCTCTGTCTGGCTTTTACACACTCTAAATGGGCTTTATGAATGGCTAGGACTCAATGACTGAGTCAACACCAGGGGCCACACTCAACCCAATCCGACAACGGGTCTTGGAGATAAGTCAGAAACAACATTCTCCCAGCGCGGCCAGGAAGCATGTTTAAATTAATATGCCACCAGGTTTTCTTTTGTTTTGCACTGCAAACACTGTGCTGTGGAGTGTGTCAATCCACAGATGTGCTGCTTGTTTGCCATTTCTGGCTGAGCCCAAGTGCCTTTAAACAGCGTTCTGCAGGTTCTCTGTGTGTGTGTGTGTGTTTGTGCTCTCATTGCCCCATCAAAGCCATGTTTAATCTGCTCGCTGCAATGAATCCAGCTCTCGACATTGCGTGGAGCCAGTGACTCTGACAGCTTTTCAATGATGGATGGACGGATGGAGGCTGCTATTCACTATCTTGTTCCCTCAGTGGGATGCATGTTCGCCCCATTCTCACATACTGTACATACAAACAAATATGCGCACACAAATCCTCACCACTTCTCTATCATTAGATCCAACACTCGACTGACATTCAGATCTGAATCCAGACTGAAGTCTGACTCAACAAAAGGAGCTGCCGGCGGAGTAAGAGGGCGGAGGCCTGACGTCAGAGTTTCAAGCCAGTCGGCAGCGTCGAACGATGTCGGAGCCCGTCGTTTACGTGACTTCCCAGTGGACGGCAGAGGGGAGGTACAGATGGGTGGCGGGGGAGGAGCTGGGATCACCTGGCTGGGGTTTATAACAGCAGGCGACGGAGGGAGCTCCAGCAAGAGAGAGGAGCACAGAGGTGAGGGCAGGAAGCTGTCATCCTTGTGCTGCTGGGAGGCCTGGGACTGATCGGCTTGAGAAGGAGGAGGAGGCGAAGGGCCGGGGGCTGAGTGGGAAGGGGATTTATGATCACAGACGTTGACAGAGCCTGGAAGAGAGGTAGTTAAAAAGATTAGACACTGAAAGACATTGCGAGTGCCATTTAAGTTGTGCTCTTCATTACGTATGGGATACTTACCAACATAAGTCATGGGCTCATCCAGAATGTCATCTATGGACTGCCGAGGGTCCATCTGTGGCCAAAAGAAACACTTAAATCCCACTGTGTGAAAAAAGGAACTCTAGGTGATCTCTTCCTGTTCATCTAGAGACTCTAACCTGTGCTTTCTGGATAGCCTCCTGCAGTTCCTCTTCCAAGCTGCGAACACCGGACAGCGTCTGAACTGGACTTGCTGTAATCTGCACTGGCAGCTCAAAATCCTGGCCAATCATATCACACGGTTGGCAGCAAAACACCTGATTTAGAAAGCAGGATTAAATTAGCTGACAGGTGGGTAATGAGAGTATGCTCCCATGTCTGACCAGTTTTTCTAGATTGAAGACTATGCAGCGTGCCTTTGAAAAGCGATTATCCGAGATATGTAGGAATTGATTTGTGTGTTTACCTGTGTAAACAACAGCTCCGTCTGTGTGTCCGTTTCTGGCTTCCCTCTGGAGCATCCAGGATCCTGTTGCAGGAACGGATGAAGGGATCCTCCACAAGACTGGAGGAATAATGTAAAAAGACATGATGATTTTAGTTCTGGAAAGCGGTCTTCCTGTTTTTCTCCAGCTCATCATAGACCAAAGAAACAAGCCTGTCTTTGCTCACCTCGTTGCCGCTGTTAGTGGAGCGGTCCCTGGGCCTGCTCCGTAACCTCTCCCTCATCTCCATCTCCACACTTAGCTCCTGTTGCTGCTGTTGCTGCTGATCGTTCTCAGTTCTCCAAGGAGCCCCACACTGCAGGGGCGAGGACGACGACATGGGCAGACTGGGACTTGGAGTTCCTGAGGCGGTGCTGGCAGGAGCCAGGAAGACAGCGTTGGAAAGACACTGTTCACCAGCCAAACTGACTGGCGCAGCGTTCGAGAAGCCATTCGGCACGCTGCTGAGAATTCCATTTTGAGCGTCACAGAGAATCCCATTAGGAACTCCCCTGTCCGGGATGTACATCTGTTGGTTCGGGCTGCTGCTGGGGGAGTCACGTCCAGAGCTGGAGCTTGAGCCGGGGCTCTGGCTGGGTGGCAGCGGGGGGCAGGGGGTGAGCGACTCCAAGCTGGTACCCAGCTGGCAGAGGGGAGCAGGGGTGAGGCAGGAGTGGGGAAGCTGGAACGGGCGGAGGCGCTGCAACAAAGCAGGCTTGGTGCCGGAGACAGGGAGGCCACGCTTACGTAGCTGCTGTCGTAACTCTGACACCTGAGGAAAAGGAGGAGGTGAAGGTGGATGGGCAAAGGACAATGAGTGTTTGTCTTCACCATTCATTTGTAAATAATAGTTATCATTCTTTCAGTGCTTTCATGTTTTTCTTACTGTTAGATCTACAAGATTTGCAGGGAGGAGCTCAGGCTTGGACGCAGGGTTGGTGTCTGTTGGGTTGTGGTTCGTTGTGGCGGGAACAGGTTGGGGATTCAGGGGCATGGCTCCAGAGGACTTCACAAGATCATTGTGCTCTCCGCTGAAATAAAGACATAAGCATTAACTCAACCAAACTGTCTGAGGACTAATGATAAAGCAGAGATCTGCCTAGTTTGCTTAATTAGAATCACCTGGCACTGTATTACAGCCATCTGTTTGCATACCTGGGAACAACAGTGAGTTGCTGTTGTAGTTGTTGCTGCTGCTGTAGGTGTTGCTGTTGTAGTTGTTGCTGCTGGCTCTGGTGGATTTGCAGCTGGAGGAAGACCTGCTGCTGCTTCAAGAGATGGGAGTAGGCTGGGTCTAAAGACTGGGTAGGAGGGGGGCTCTTCTGTTTGGCTCCTCCTGGAAATAAACAATTGTTTTGGATAAA
This sequence comes from Anoplopoma fimbria, assembly GCF_027596085.1. Classification (NCBI taxonomy): domain Eukaryota; kingdom Metazoa; phylum Chordata; class Actinopteri; order Perciformes; family Anoplopomatidae; genus Anoplopoma; species Anoplopoma fimbria. The sequence continues at coordinate 17,035,388 of NC_072468.1, read as the reverse complement.
TTCAGACACAAGCAAGACGTGAATTTTTTTAATAAATGTAGGAAAGTAACTCATTATAGTGTTACCTCCAGTCCCAGGCCCTCCTCTCTGGTCTGGAGGAATGTACTGGTGATATTTGAGTTTCCTCATTTTGGGTTTGGTGTCCCGCGGTTTCCGTGGGCGGGGGAGATGGTTGAAGTTAAGGGAGGAAGGTAGGGAGGAGGAGCAGATGGGGCTGTGGGACCGTGCTGTCTGGAAAGACACACATTACCCACATTTCCACTGTAACCATACTGTGGTCCTGGTGAGCCGTTTCAACAGTATCGGATAGAATATTGCAGAGAAAATGGGAAGTCCTTTCAAATTGTTTCACAGTATTTGCCCCAATGTCAAGGTTAAACTCTTACATGAAATGTACAAATGCCTCACAAATCTCTAGATGACAGTATGTGCTGGTTCTGACATACAGCCATGCCGCGTGTGTGGGAATGTGTTAACCTACAGGGCAAATACTGAGCTCCCCCAGAAGAGCAAATTGACAGTAATGAATGCAGAGCAGCTTACTGCAGAGCATTGTGTTTGAAAAAACAGACGAGTGACCATCTTTTTTGGTGGAACGTACACAATCTAAATGTTGTTTTACCGGATGAAAATGGCATATTACCGTATTAATTTGCTTGCATTCTTGACATTATAATGTTATTTTGAGGAGGCGTCAAATTATTCATAGAAGAAGAGACCCTTATGAAATTTAAATGAGCCACAAAATGAAAGTAAAAGCAATATGGTTTTTATGCGACAGCATTAACATGCACTAACCCCGCATTACCTTTGGCAGCAGGGGTGTGGTCTGAGAGGTCAGATACATCCCGTTTGGTCTCCCAGTTGTTGCCATGGAGTTTGATTCAGTCAGTGTTACACTCATAGGTTGTCTGATCCCCTCGGTTGCCGGGAGCAACGCCAAACCAGACTGAAGGCAGAATATCAGAGTATTAGAGTTGACATATGAGGGTATTAAAAGTCAGTTAATGTGAGGATATTGGTGGGAATTACTTCCTTGTTGCTGCCAACATACATGGGTCTTAATCAAAACTGAATCTCAGTGTCGTTTCCTCACCTGAGCATGACCAGGGCTGTGGTTAAGGGGCGGGCCCACAGCTGAGAGGTCACTCAGTAATTGGTCACCTGAGAGCCCCGGCAACGACGTAAAGGCTGGTGATTGGTGAGCGCCATGTGGCTCAGTGGGCGAGGAGGAGGGGCAGGAGGAAATGTCATCTTCGAAGACATCAGCGGACAGAGCGAAAGAGGCAGGGCCTGAGGAAATGAGAAGTGAAAGGAGGTAAGGTCAAAGGAGGAGGAGATGAGATAGGAATAAAAAATTGAAAAAACAACTGTGTGTGTGCCGGTGCATGCAGATGTGTGTTGACTCACGGTTCTCCAGGGGCAGCGTGTGTTTGTGCTGCTGATCCACAGGCCCAGGCGGGCGTTGGTTCCTCTCAGTGAGGTCCTGCGTCTGTCGAGCCTTCTTCTGCCTATGGGCCCCACACACAGTCCTCTCTGGGGGGGCGAGAAGGATGGACGAATGGTGCAGATAAGTGGAGAGATGATGGGACAGATGGGAGATCAGCAGAGAGAGAGAGAGAGAGAAGCAACAGAATTTCAAACATATGTGATGTGAGCATGCACAGCAGTGTTGCCACACGCAGTCAGTCCCAATTCAAACCAGCAGAGGCATCAAAAAATAGTAAACACTCCTGTCCATAGGGAGATGTATTCCCATGGATATGAACACACATACAAACACATTCACACAACATTTTTGAAAGGGCAGACAGGGAAATCAGATAGTTCAAAAAAAAAGCCTGCTATTTTTAAAAATAGTCTTTTCAAATTAAAAGGAAGGTTAGAGGGTGTGGAAAAGATAAAGAGAGAAAGATGTCAGTAGGCTAAACGATGACTCTGATCTCTGGATGGGTGGGTTTATCATGCGCTGTCAATCACTGATATGTTTGCAGGCTGCTTAAAATGCAGAGTTACACTGTGCAACAAGGTCACATATATTTTTAACTGACAGCTGATGAAACACCGAGCCTATTGCCAGATTTGCACACTTCATTTCCTCGCACTGTACAACAGGGAGCGGAGAGCAGAGATGATAGAATACAGACAGAAAAGAAAGAGAGAGGAAATATGTCACAAGGCTTTTCGCTGGGAGCACAGAGGGTAAAGCAGAAAAGGAGACAGCAACATGACCGTAGGCAGGGCATCACCTTGTGCAGTTTCAGTGTTCAGACCACAAGGGGGCAACTTCTGAGCGGCACCGCCATCAGTTAGACACTGCATCAGGAAACAGCAGGTCAAACCAACAGACAGGGCCCACAGATAGCAATGCAGTTCATTCAGGGGGAAGTTGAATAACACTTCAATGCCAATGTGGCCTGATGAAATACCCAAACATTTGCCATGTCTGTGGGTGAGATGGCTCCACACATAAGACCATTTAACTCATTTAACAGTGGAGGAAACACTGTTCTATACTTAATCATTTCTCAAAATTCATGTTAATTAATTTCTTATGAACATACAGCTATATGGAAGAAAGACAAACTGTAAGACAGCTAAACATCCTGTTCTATCAAATATATCAACTGTACAATCTAATATCAATGAAAACTATACATGGGGTGCAAAATGTCTTTACAGGGGAACTTGGCTCCTACTGCATTAAAATGCATATTTGACCTATAGCATGGAACTGTCATGCTCTTGGATATCATTGAGGAACTGGATGCTACTTACCAGAGCTTCACTCTGGTCTTTCTCTGCTTTTTTAGGGGAGCACGCGGATTTCAACCCTGTGGAAACAGACAAGATGTGGTTGTATGATGAAGTTTTTTTAGAGGATGCTAGCTAGCATGATAGAGGAGGAACTCAGGTGAACCAGTGCATCAACAAAGCACACTCAGCTTTCAACTCATCCCTCAAAGTTACAGCATGGAGCATCTGAGGCGCTCTTTTTTGTTGGCAGGCATCAGAATGTGAGGTGCTTCTTGTGCAACCTGCTTCAGCCCCAGACAACAAGGAGGGAACTGAAGCAAGCTGCACAGTCTGTCTGACTCTGGGATGGGGTTTTTTCTTCTTAGTCTCTAGATTAGTCTTTATTACATTTTCTGCACAATTTATTTGCTGCTTTATCTTAATATAATGCCTGATATTTAGGGCATATTGTATCTTGCATATTATTATACACTGCATATGTTATCTTGGTGAAATCATTGCATGTTATCTGCAATTCAATACTCTCTATTATAAGGAGGTGCTAGTTTGTTTTTTTACATCTCTGATACCTGCTGTATGTGTGATTTTGTGCAGACGTATTATTGTGAATACAATGACAATTTTGCATCATGCTCAGGGTATAAATGTCTAATTGTATTAACATTGATGGTTCATGCTGAATTTTTAAACAAGATATGCATTATTATATGTATACATTAACTTCCAGGCTCTTTCACAATAAGAGTTTTTAATTAAACAGAACATTTGACTCCAAAATTGAAATCAAATGGAAAGTAAAACCTGGTCAATATAGTAAAACCAACAAAGACTTTTACGAAACATGTGTCAGTGAAAAGAGTCGACTCGAAGCTCATTGATATAAAATCCTCCCTGCGATCATAGTGTTCAGGGATCAATAACAATGTAACTGATAGACAAAAACTAACCAGGGTCTGCATTGATTTCACTCTGCCTTCGGTTCTGAATCCTCAACTGCAGGACTGAAAGAACAAGAACAGAGATTGAGCTGGCTGGGGTAAGAAAAAAGGAAAGATGAAGTATTACAAGTTACATTGCTAGCACAGTAGGTTAGTTTGATTTTAAGGACAAATGATCTGTGGAAAATAAATGACACATGCAGAAAGGTAAGAGTTGAGCAATGCAGGACAGCATGATCACCGATAAATGATACGGCCTCGTAATGTATATTACCCCATGACTTTGCAATGCTTATGGATTATATATCTCATTGCATACCTGCACATATCTAAACACCACACACATGCACATTAGCATTCAGTACACACTCAAACAGGTGAAGCAGGGTAGGGCATGGTGTGATTTCAGTGAGTTTTGAGACCTGAGAGACCTGACGAGGGGAGGAGAGGGCTGGGGAGGAGAAGGGAGGGGGGGGAGTTACTATTTATCTCTCAGTATGTCTATTTCTGTTGGTCCCATCCCCCCTTCAGCTGTCCCACTCTCTCCACCAGCGTCTCATACATCCCCTCTCCCTCACGTCATCCTCATTGGTGCTGCTAACTGCACCACTCTCTGACACCTCAAAACAAAAGTTTAACGTTGTAAAAATCGGGATTTAAAGCAGATTAGCGCGCTGCTCTCTGCTGTCTTAACAAGTTAAAGAAGCTGAGCTTATCACACTGGAGATTCTGGTAGATGTCTGTGTCTGTGTGCGTATGAGTGTGTGTGTGTTTGCGTGCGTGTGTCTGTGTGTGTGTGTGTGCATGTGTTTCTACAGTTAGATACAAGATACAAGTGTTGAATTTGTCATGTATTTTTACCTCCTCAGGCTTCTTATAATCATTCAAATTAAACAATCTTATGAAGTTCTCACATCTCATAGATGTGATGAGGCATTGCAAGTAGATTTTATTTTAAGGGTTGGGAGCTTTTCTTAACATTGACCCTTAACATCTAGCATGTGCTTACTTTGTGATGTGCATTGGAAATAAATCATGTCAATGGTCAACAAAAACAGATAAAGTTGTTAACAACTGAACAATGTATCATTTTATACAATGGCTGACAATAGCCAATGTTATTTTCCACTAAGGATCAACATGACTTTGATGTACCGGCAGACTTTATAGACTTGCGTAGACTTTGCTATGTACATACATGATGTCGAACAGAGCAGCTGCCCTAAGGAATCATGTTTTCCAGCAGGTGTTTGTACACCTAGGGGACGGCGTCTATGCCATTTCCCTGCCTTTCTATTTTACCAGACGTTAACGACAGCTGCCTGAGAACAGAAAAGCAGCCGCTACAACTTGTAGGGAAACTTGAATTATTCAGTCATAGGAAGGCTGTTCAATGCTGTTTGTCACAGAATGCTGTTTGTCTGCTGAAAGTTGTAATCAGTCGAGTAATACATCAGATAAATAAAACTCAGTAATATCTTTTTTTGAATGACTTTCAGCTATTCTTTGATTATTTTTGCCCTCAACATCTTAAGGATTGTTACAGATATATAGAATTTCATCATCAATACCTCAGGGTCTTTTTTTTTTTTACTTTAACGTTGGTTGCTCCTTATTTAGACATTAGTATTTAATGTAAAGTATTTTAAATAAAGGGTTTTTCCTGCATATCAACAAACCAGAGCTTGTTGTGGTTTAGGTGTCATGAAAAGACCGTTAGCCTCAGGCTCAGCTGTCTTTACATCAATTCAACACATCTCTGTGTATCAATCACTGAATCCATTCACCACGATCAATACCTTCACTCTATAGATCGGATGTTCGACAACGTGACCAAGCCAATAACACCATATACATATTGTTGCCCGAGATGTAAAGTCGTTGTTGCAGGGCAAATAAATCCTCCTCTCCTCTAATTGAGACTCCAGGATTCCTCACCTGAGCGGAACTTGTTCCGGATAAGAAGAGACCTCTCGGAGGCCAGTAGTGTCATGGTGGAGGGGAGGACGGGGGAGTAGAGGGAGAGAGAGGAAATTCCTGGTGTCACTCTACCAGGAGGAATGGACCCCTCTCCTTCTGTCTCTCACTGTCGCAGAGGGGAGCAGAGGAAAGAGAGAGACAGATGCTTGTTAATCCACTGATAGACACAAACCGATATTGATAGAGGCACACAAAGCACAGCGGAGAAAGATGGAGAGGGGAGAAATAAAGACGCAAAGCCTCCTCAGACCTACAGGCGGACCGAAACACTGCGGTGAGCTGCTCGGGCAACAGCAGGCCTCCCTGTAGACAGCCTGTCATAATCACACAGAGAGTCACAGAGGCCCACCCACAGAGACGGAGCTAACGACACAGAGAATTAAACAGACAAGTGGGCTTTTTAGAGAGAGACAGAGCGAGGAGCCAGAGGAAGAGGAAGAGGAAGAGGGGGAGAGTGACGGAGACAGAAGCCCTCAGCAGAAACTGACGTCAGGGCCGGAGGACGCTGATTGTGATGGACAAACATGAACTCGCAACACCTACAGCATCACACACACACACACACACACACACACACACAGGACAGCAGGACAACAAATGTGTCATGCACTAAAAGAAGTGGAGCTGCTTCTCAAATAGAGAGAGCTGGGGATCTACATAAGCTGCATTAGTACACACACACACACACACACACACACACACACACACACACACACACACACACACACACACACACACACACTTCTTATTAACAATATTGATTTGAACTGGCCGGACACACAACACCCAAAGGAAGCTTGTTTGAAGGGAATGGACAAACACACAGATACACACACACAAACACACACACACGTGCTGTGGAATAGCTGAGGTTATGCATACTAAATCAGCACAGTGCTCTTGCTATTACCAATCCCATAAATGCACACACACCTCACTTATTTACAGTAGGAGTCCAAGAGGAAGGCCATTCGCTCATTCATGAAATCAAATAACAAGCAATTGATTGATTGTCTGGCACAGGTATTATTTCTCAGTGGGGCACTGAGGCACAAGAAGGCACTGAAAACACTGAGAGAATGAAAGCAGGAGAATGAAAGAGAATACTTACAGGAAAAGAGAGAATTGAGTCCCTCTGGGGAAATTGGAGTGGATTTAAGATTAAACTGAGAGAGGGTGCGAGATGGAGGACGAGCGGGAAAGAGAGAACTTCGTAGTGAGTTTAATGACGATTTCTTTCTTTCATGTTCTTTTCATATCCTTTTTTTTCCTCTTTCGCCCGTTTTCCTACACTTCTTCTTTTCCCCTAAAGGTGAAATGCAAAGAGAAAAAAGGATCAGTGGTTCCTTCGTCCCCTTTCGATAGAAACTCACCCTCTCTACCTCTGCCTCGCTCTCTCTGCCCCCTCTCCCCCTCTCCCCATCCGCCCCAAAGCTTCCTGGATCCTTGGTGCCAACTGTGAGCGACTGTCAAACTTTCCCCCTCCCCCTCCACAGCCTCGACCCCCCCCCCCCCCTTCCCTTTTAACAGCCACCGACTCCCCCTCTGACATCTGCTGACTGATTGATTAAGGAGCAGATTCAAAGACAATAAGCACTTTTTGTGTTTGTTTGTTTGTACGTGACTTTGACATAAAAGCAGACACACTGATGAAATAAGGCCAGCTCCTTAATGTCAGGAGCGGAATCGTCACATAATGTGATGTGATAGAAAAGTAAAACAGGATAAAGAGACGGTTTATTACAAGGCAGCGACAAAAAGCCCGGGAGTGTTTTGGACTCACATCAAATCATGTACTGCAGCAAGACTGCAGGCTCATATGCTCCTGTCAAGACACCTTTGGGTCAACGTCTTAAAGTGATTTAGTACTGTTTGCACGCAAGTGTACGCGATTGTGTGTTACGTGTGTGTGGTTGTGTGACACCTCTGAGAGTCACAAGTCAGTAAGTCAGTGTCCGTCAGCATATACTTTACAGTATGTATTAGCGTTGGTGCCAATGAAAATCACCCGAGTTTCCCCTCAACCTTCCCAAGCAACCTGGGTGAACATGAAGGAGTGTTTGCCCATGTGTGCATGCTCTCTATGTGCATGTGTGTGTGTGTGTGTGTGTGTGTGTGTGTGTGTGTGTGTGTGTGTGTGTGTGTGTGTGTGTGTGTGTGTGTGTGTGTGTGTGTGTGTGTGTGTGTGTGTGTGTGTGGATGTGGATGTGTGTGTGCATGTGCCTTCGGGCTGCAGAGGGAGAAAAGTGGGGGAAGTGAGGTCGTTGCTGGAGCACCTGTTCTGTCGATTTGACAGACAGGCCGGCGTGTGCTGGTTCAGCAGGTCGTAGAGAGGGGGAGACAGAGAGGGGAGGTAGAGAGGGTGAGGCAGAGGGGACGGCAAAAGTTGGGGAGGAAGGGAGGCCGCAACACTTGGGGAAGTCTTTACCACAGGGACGGGAGGAGAGCTGGAGCCAATATGGGGAAACAGAGGTGGGGGGAGGAAAGGGAGGTTGCTGCCATTTCATCTGATGTGGAAAAGAAAGACTGACAAGGAGAGCCACTAATCGGAGAACACAGAGCAGAGATAGCGACGCATGGGCCAATTACGGTTGCCATGGAACAAAATGGAACAACTAATGGAACACAAAATGAATGGGAACCTTAATTTAATACATGGTTATAGACGGACGGCTCTTTTGTGCCATTTGCACAGTGCGTCTGCTTTTTTCCCCGTCATTATAGAATCTCACCTTTGACAGCTTTTCCTCTCATGCCTTGTAAATGCATTTCACACGCACGCACACACACACACACACACACACACACGTAACACACACGCATATAAACAATGACTGCACTGACAGCATGGCATATTATTGATGGAAAGGTGATGTAATTGCTTATTCCTTTGGTCCCCCTCCACTGACACACCCTCTCTGCCAAAAGCTGGAGTCCCTCTCTATAACACCTGTTACTCTCCCTGCCTCCCTCCCTCTCTCTCCCTAACACACACATACAGGCTCCGTAGTGTTAATCCTGCACTGTGTCTGCTGGCCGAGGAGGCTTGCACGCTGCTAACCTTTCCCTTGTGAAATATCATATTACTCTGTTTAATTCTGGACTCATCTTTTATGTACAGGACCCTTGCGACACACAGGCTATGAAGCTTCACACAGCTTGGAATAAAAGCATATTCATGTGTGACTTCATATTTATATCAAACCTGCCTCCTTTCGCTGCTGAAACTGCAGAGTCTGAATGTAGATCCAGCTCTTCACAAGCTCACTGTCTTCTGCCTTTCACCCTGGTATGAGTATCCCTCCACCATTTGAGAGAGCTGAGAGGCAGCATAGGGAATGAGCCAGCACATGCAGCACATCATAAGTGTGAGTGTGCCCTCACATGGCGGAACTGTGCAACAACAGAAAGAAAAAAAAGAAATCCATCCACGGTTAGTTTAGCTTTCCATCATGTTGGCTCTCAGTGGCATTAATGGGACGTGTGTGATGCAGCAGAGCGGATATATAACAAACATATCAAAGTGCCGGATGTATCAGACAGAGTAAAAAGCTGAAACATACCAGTCTAACACACTTCATTACATCTGAGGCCTCTCCCTGGTCGTTCATCACTCGACTATTCTCCTCCCTCGCTCCTCTCCTCCTCTACCTTTATCACTTCAATCACTTGGCCATGTGCCTCATGCCACTCGGACGCCATGCTGCCTGTTACACTTCACGCAATACAAACACATCAGCCCAACACACACGCACACACACACACACACACACACACACACACACACACACACACACACACACACACACACACACACACACAGAAACAGGCCGATTTTTAAAAACACACACACACAGACCACACAGATTGCTGTATGCACTCTGTCCATCATCCATCTGTCTGTCAGTCAGCTTCTTTGAAGCTGTGTGTAATCTGGACAGCTACCAACCCTACACACACACACACACACACTATATACTGTACTGCACACACACATCTCCAGCTGGACTGCTGATCTCACACACTCGGCCAGTTGAATATTCATCATCATCATCATGCACTGAGGACCTTGTAGGCTCAGCGGTGGAGCGGTCCAGTGGTGTCAATTATAGGGGACCAGAATCTGTTTTGTGTTGCTGACTGAACAGCATCGATTTCATGGCTGAACCCTCAGAGTGACCTTAACAATATGTACGCAGCACTGCAATGAAGTTAGGGCCCAGTCTTTAATGGAGTAGATGAGGAAGGGAAAACTGTAGAGTACTGTGAGTAATTAATTAATCAATCAGATGAAGCCTGCATTACAATTCAGGGCATCAACATCTGTGAAAAGAATGGGACATTTGTCTAACATCCTCAATCGAGATGAATGTGTTTTATTATGTATCTCATGATATTTTTATTATATGTTATTTATTGACATCATGGTAATGTTTTCACTACTGTTAACTTTATTTATATATAATAAAGAGACAAGCTGTGACAAACAATTGAAAGTGCTGATGTGAGTCTTTCACTCTCTCAATTATGTCTGTATATCATACATGTATTATTGAATGAAAATTTAAAAGCTGTGAATTATTCATTTTTTCAGTGATTTGTAACGGCACACAGGTGGGATAAACTCTCTAGAGCAGTGGTTCTCAAATGGGGGTACGTGTACCCCTGGGGGTACGTGAAGGCACTCCAGGGGGTGCGTGAGATTTTTTAAAAAATATATTTAAAATTAGCATCCATTCAGAAATCCTTTAAAAATAGTTATTTAATAAATATTCAATAAAATATAAGTGTAAGTTCATAAACTGAATTTAATGCAACAATGCAATCGTCAGTGTTGACAGTTTAATAAATCAGACACTGATGGCAGAGCGCTTAGTATTACATCTTTTTTTCAACCAACAAATGCTTTGCGCTGGTTAGGGGGTACTTGGCTAAAAAAGTATTTCACAGGGGGTACATCACTGAAAAAAGGTTGAGAACCACTGCTCTAGAGTGTAATATAGTTTTACTTCTTGTATTTTCCTGTTGTATTTGTGTGTATAAATAGTGAAACTATATTTGTTATAACTTTGAACTTTTAAGGTAATTATCACAAATAAATTGCATATTTTTTTTAAAGCCATCGTATTTGGGGCTCCTGGCAGCTTTAAATTTGACTGATAGCTGAGTTTGTGCTGCAAAATGGAAAGGATGAATATAAGGTAAGGACAGTTTGAAAGGTGTTAAACAAAGACAAAAATATATACATAGAAAGTTGGCAAAAATCCTGTAAATCCAATGACTGACTTTTCCAACAATCTCCTAATACGTCGACAGTCGATAGTCAACAATTTGTTCACATTTTTTAAGTATATTTAAAAACATTACTCACTCAATATACTCAATGTACATGGAAGACTGCTTTGGTGCTGTCATCATTCCTCCTTGGTTCATACTGGACCTGAAGAGTTCCCTTGATACCGTGTCTCCAGTGGAAGAGATGGGGGACAAAACACATTCCTTTTTTGTACAAAATGACCTCTTCATTTCAGCTAAAGCTAATATGCAGCTTCATCGGTCCTACTTAACACAAATCAAGTGGGAATGTTTTACAGTAACAGTCCTTTTGTACAAAATTCCCCTTTTCGTTCAACAGTGTTTTCTTGTTGAGTTGTGGTGGAACTCAGTAAGTGGAAATCGTGTAAAGCGACTTTGAAGGATACCCTTCCTTGTTTTGTCAAACTCAGACTGTTAAAAATTCATATGAGCTTTAGCTGAAGTGGACCGTGATAGTGGATTTTGTCCCTCCATCTGGTTAATGGAAATTGCATATGGAAGGAATCCTGTTACAGCCACTGTGGGCAAGAGGAGCAATAACAGCGACCAATAACTCAGAACTAAACCGCAGAACATTTGCATCCGAGTATTGTTTTAAGACTAACTTGAAAAAAGTGACAAACAAGAAACCCTCTTTCAGTTGCAAGATATACAGTCAGTGGAAGGTAAAATAGTGAAATAAAAATATGCATTAAACATCTGCCCTTTCAGTTTTACCACAGAAAATACTCTCCAATATCTCAAAGAACAGACGGCGTCTCCGAAGCACATTCTTCATTCTCTGCTTGGTTAACCTTTGCTCTCCAAACCCTCCACTCCTCTCTCCTTCCACTGACCCTGTAAAAGTGAGTTTGCCGAACTAAAGTACAATGAAGCTTAGCGCAGGCCTTTTCAGCATGCCAGAGCATCTCTATCTGCACAATGACCAGCGTAGAAATAAGGAATGGGTCGGCCACAAGGACCCAGTCAGGTCATTTGAGCGATACAGTATTTAATAACTTATCTTGAGCCGAGCTCTGTTGGGCTCGGTGGCTTAAATGGAGCAGAAAATTGAGAGTGTGCAAAAAAACAGAGGACTGTCTTACAAACTCAATTACTCTCTGGAGGCGGTCCAGCAGATATATATCAGGTATCTTCATTTTTTTTTTTTTTTTTCTTCACAAAGATCCATGTGAAGTCAGGTCTCATCTTTGGTGATTAATTTAGAGAAGAGAATCATCTCTGAGGATCATCTTAAATTAGAGGAGAGATATGGCCGTAGTGTTCGTTATCAGGGAGAGTTATGTGTGATTAATATGAAAAGCCACATCAAACATACTTAAATTCTTTAAACATCTGGAAAGAAACTAACGTGGAAGAAAAGATGGTACGAAAAATAATTTACAGATGACAAAATTTTATTCAAATAAATTAACGTAATTCACATAAAAAAAACAATCTGAATATAGTGTTTGTTAGAATAACTCAAAAAACATTTGGTCAAACTCTCACATGATGAGTTACATACTTAAAATCGACAGCTGCAACAAAAGATAAAGTAAGCGTTTTTTTCTTCACAATGTAAAAAAAGTGAATATTGAAATAAAACAAGTGCAAATGACTCACAGTGTCTCTGACGGTAAGAAAGATAGATTATTAATCTTTCACATAAGATAGTGCAGAAGTGCAGCTCTTACAAGTAGTACTTTGTATATACACAGCTAGAGCAGAAGATTGTTTAGAGTAAATAAGTTATCGTTCTTTTCAGAGCACTTAAGGGTTTTATATTAGATTGTATGGGAATGCGACTTCATGTGGGTGCGTTAGAAGTCTAATTAATATTCTGAACTCACATGAAAAATTGATTTCAAGCATTACATTTCCTGTTTCATATGCATATACATTTATGCAACTGTTTTTCATACAGGAAGGCCAATGTCGAAATCATTTATGAAGTTTTGACCACGACGTGGAATGGGAATAACATACATTCATATAAATAAATTAGCTTGAAAACATTGAAATAAATATTGCAAGTGCTCCCTTTTTTTTTAGTGTTAATAAATGAGAAAAGTTTAGTGTCCAACCAGAGTTACATATGATTATCCTCTTTCCCTTCATTTTCGAGTTTATCTGCAGAAAACTATTTTAAGATTCCATCTCAGACTCTGAGTTTTCCAAATTGGACACAGTGGAGCTGTACCATTCGGCGCTCTCCTCTTCGTCCTGCACTCCGGATCCGACATCGCCTCCTCTGTCTCTTCTCTCGTTCAGCATTTCCATGGCTACCTGGTGATAAGGATGTTTGCGTTTGGTGTGTCGGCGCAGCGTGTTGCGTTCGGCGAAGCGCGTGTGGCAAAGTTGGCACTGGTAGGGTTTCTCTCCGGTGTGCACCCTTTGGTGGCGCTGCAGCTCGCCGGCCTCCCTGAAGCGTTTAGCGCAGATGGGACACACAAAGTTCCTCTGGCCCGTGTGGATGTGCCTGTGTCTCTGTTAAAGGAAAACAGTAAATGGATCAAAAACTATCACTCAGCGCACAGATAATCAATGTTTTTATACGAACAATGGATCACATGATTAGTTGTATATGAGAGAGAGAATGCTTTTAGTGATGAACCCTTCAAGACTTATCAGCCGACACCTCAGCTCTGCAGAGCTTTGTAGCATCTTTAAGCTAATTGTTGTGATTTACTGTTTTGGTTCACTCTCACCGCTCTAATAGCAACAAACAGCTGCTTTCGGCTAAAAAGCTCTAAAAACCAGATGTGCACTACCTGCTCAGCACCAAACGACAGACAAAGTTAGAGACTAACTCATTAATATAGTGAAGTATTTAGCAGGAAAACAGTTACATATTTGCCCCTAGGAGTTGGTGAAAGCCAGAGCTACATGAGAGTGAATATTTAACGTATTCGTAAGCCACAAACATGACCCCAAATCAAGGCTAACATCAGCATTGATTAATCTGCTGGATGTTTAATTAAGTAACTGTTTGCTAACATATAACCTTAAGAGGTGATTGTGTTCACAGCCAGTTTCAGTGACACCCGAGTGACCTGGAAAGCAGTTATTTCAGGATTAACAGTCTTTGCCGTCATAATTAGTGACATCTGTTTGAGTGGCTGATGTAATAACTTGTACTGCTGATGACATTATACTTATAATTAGATTGCCACTGACCTGCAGATGGCTGGAGCGTTTGAAGGCTTTGCCGCACTGCTGGCAAACATGAGGCTTCTTCTGCGAGTGCGTGATGGCGTGGCGCTCAAGGTCGGAGAGGTAAAAGAAGACCCGCGGGCACAGCTGGCAGTACAGCACCCTGCGGGACGCCATGGCATTGGGTGACCCCTCTGGAGATAGAGGATCCAGAGGGTCGAGCTTATCGGAGGGGAGGATGGATCCGACGGGAGGGGAGGGAGGAGCAGCCGCGTTGGAGGAGTAAAGATGGTCGTCCAGAGGTAAATGTTCAGAGTGCAGGTTGGACGGGTCAAATCCGGGCTCAGAGGTTGGTGATTGGGCCTCCGCGCTGGGCTCATAGGTCAAACCAGCAGACTGCGAGTGTGGAGAGGATGATGTAAAAGTGGATGGCTTGTTGTTTTCACTTGAGACTTCTTCAGCAGATATGGCTTCGCTTCCAGGGTTTGAATCGGAGGAGCTGACTTGAGATTGAAGGCTTGAGCTGCGGCGGTCGTTTTGAGGAGCAGGGGAGGGCGAACAGACGGTTAAAGAGGTGAGAATAGAGTTTACATTGGTCACTCCTGACAGGATGTCAGGGGGGTTGTTGGAGCTCAGTCTGATGACGGGGTGGGACAGCATGGGCAGAGGGGACCCCAGCGTGCTGACCTGACTGGGGGGCAATGGGAGGGAGATGGGGGCGGAGGCCGCGGTGATCTGAGACAACTGACCGGTGGAAGGGTCGAGGACGGCGATGGGGGTGGAGGTAGAGGCAGAGTCACCAGAGGACGAGGGTACGGAGGAAAGGAGGAGGTACACGGGGTTGGAAGCAACGGGGAGGTCTGAGTAACTGAAATAGGAAGAGAGAGACCCACCTGAGCTGAGGAGAGCTGAACTGAGGGAGAGGAGGAGGACAGCAGGAGAATCGGAGTGTTAGTAGAAGGGTTAGTGAGGATCTGAATGGGCTGGGTGGGGATGGATATAACAGCATTATCCTCCTGAACAGTTTCAACAGCTGGTTCTGCAGCGTCAGAGGTTTCTGAGCTTGAACTCAAACCCGTGGAGACTTCTGGAGTCTTTGTCTGATCAACACTTAGCGATGGAGAATCCGTAGCGGGGGCTGGTAAGTTGTAAAGATGATCATAAGGTGCGTTTAGTGCATTATCTAAACTTTGGCTGAGGCTGGGATCTGCCGACGTGGACATTTGTGGTGACCCGACTCCTTCTACCTGATCCTGTGAGACGGAAGCATCAACTTGCGGCACTTTGAGTCCGTCCGGATTGAGCGTGTACGGTATTCCCCTGTCGTCTATGAGAAGAAGGTCTTTAGTGTCACAGTCTATAGAGGAGAGGGCGGTGAAGACAGAGGTAGAGAAGAAGGAGGGAGACAGGAGAGAGTCTTCGAGGGTATCAGTGGCGTCCGAACGCAGCGCTGAGACCTCTCCTTCGCCATCATCATCATCATCCTCTTCTACTACATCTCTGTCTCCCTCTCCCTCGTATTCATCCACCTCCATTATTAGCGAGCTCTCGCAGCCAGAGTCATCCAGAAAACGTTCACACCTCCTCTCTCTTTTCTTGGGCAAACTCAGGTCCAGTGGTTCCGTCTGTTCCTCCATTCCCATTTCATCGAACGTCATGCAAGACTTCAAATCCATTTCTTTCAAAATTAGAGGAATGTTTTCCTCAATGTCTCTCTCTGTAGTTTCCACTTTAACCCCTTTCAGGCTCAATATTTTAACTGTATTGGTGCTTGAACTTAAAGGAGTTTCTGACCCATCGTCAGTGTGAATGATTTGAACACCCGAAACGTGTTTCTCTTTGCACATTGTTTCCTCGTTGAATAGTTCTGGCTTTGCTTCCTCAGTCTTGTGATAAGTGAATTCCTTGATTTCTCCTTCATTCTTAAAAGCAGATATTAGGATTTGAGTGTTTGTTTCTGCTCCAGCTGAGACCGAAACAGGTCTTCCAAAATGTGAGGGAGCAAAGTCTTTGGTCAGGCTGATGGCAGAGTTTGTGATTGGCCTCTTGCACCGTGGGGGAACAACAATTTTGAGTCTGATTGGTTGGCTGCGTAACACAGGCACTCCAGTCTTCACTGTGATTGGCTGTCTGAGCACACCGATCTTGCTCGTTTCCTGAGAGGCTGGCTCAGATGTCCCGCCCACCTCTGGCTTATTCCCATTGATTGATGGAGCAGACTGCCTGATGGTCAGTGCTGCTTTATCAGGGCACGGATGGAGGTTACCTGGTACAGTAGAGGGTGAGGTGTTTTCCTTTGGGTCCAAAAAAACCTCTGTCACTGGCCCTGATCCCTCTGCACAGTGGCTGCCATTTTGGACATCCAGGCTGCCACTGGTCAGGACTGAAGCCAACTGAGAATCCATTTTGGGGCATACCCATTTATATTTCTGTAAAAAAAAAAAATTGGAACAAAATAATAAATTAGAGACTCTGGGTAGCAAAATTAGAATAGAAATAAGCACATTTCATGGTATCAAATGAAAGGAATTAAAATAAATATCCTGGGATGGCTGGGAATAACCCAAAGTCTCAGTGGTGATTATTGGGGTCAAGTTGAGTGCAAAAGCTAATATTCACTGATCTTCAGGTCTACACGAGCCACACTGAGAGCCCAACTCCCCAGTCCGAAATGATGAGCCCCCCCTCCCCTCCTCCTCCTCTTCATCATCACACCGGCTGTTTTGTGTGTTGATTACCCTCGTATGATCCGAAATTATAGCTCAGCGAATTATATTACCGAGGGGTCGACCGGAGTCGCCGATCATTCGTGGACCGGAACCCAGAAGGGTCCGACTGATGTGAGCGACATAACATTTCCTCCCTCTCTCTCTCTCCTCTCTCTCTCTCTCTCTCACTCTTATCATGCAACACACATTTTTTTTTTTTTTTTAAAAACGGTTCCTTTCGCTTTGCAACAATATTCATATTGCAAATAAAAAGGCTATGTTTTATAATAATGTGTCTTGGGGGGGTAAACGGAGGAGTACAGTCCGTGGAGGACGCCATTACGCACAGTCCTAGGTCCGAAATGCCCATATTATTATTATTATTATTATTATTATTATTATTATTATTATTATTATTATTATTATTATTATGGTGCGTGTGCGCCGTGACAGCTCTCGGACCTGGGACAACGCGTCGGAGAAACGTGTATCATATTTACAGACTGCCGCGGTGTGGAGCGGATCCTTCCCTTCGCACCGGAGCTCCCTCGGACCTACAGCCAGCCATTTTAGAGTCGAGGGTCCGAGGCACCGAGAGCGCCACCCGGCAGCCGCGGGGCAAACTTTCCCGCCGCGCTGTCATGTATCTGCAGCCCTGCTGCTGTCAGAGCCCGAGGAGGACGCGCCGGACGCTCATTCGATACATTAAAAAAAACTGTATTTTTAAACTCTACTCCACCCATACACACACACACACACACATACACACACACATACACACACACACACACACACACACACACACACACACACACACACACACACACACACACCGCTGCATAGGGACTGGCTTACCCGTGCTGTGGATATTTCCGGAGGACCAAATATGACTGTGCAGTGTAAAGGGTGATGCTGCGAATGCCGAGGGAGGGAGGGGTCAAGGGGAGTTGCTATGGTGTCGCAGCCTACCGGGTCCGACCAGTGGCCATGTTCAGCCTATGAGTACGGTTGAACCTGCAGCCCCGCAAAGAAAGGGCTCCCCGCGCGCCTGAGAGTCAGAGACACGGGAGGCTGCTGCGCGAGAGAACTATGGAGAGGAAGGAGGACTTGAACTCACACTGTGGGACTTTACATTACATTACATTACATTACAGTCATTTAGCAGACGCTTTTATCCAAAGCGACTTACAGGAAGTGTATTCAACATAGGTATTCAAGAGAACTACTAGTCACCAGAAGTCATAAGTGCATCTCCTTTCTTAAACAAGCATCTAAGAGCATAAACCAGAGCAAAAGTACAGTGCAGAAGCAAACTAATACGAATACAATAAGTGCAACAGACTAATACGAATACAATAAGTGCAGCAGACTAATACGAATACAATAAGTGCTAAGTGGAAGGCTCAGGGTAGTGCTTCTTGAAGAGACTTTATGTGTCAGATAGACTAAAGAAAGACAGGGAGCAACACCAATTTGACATTACTTTATTTCACATCATTATAAACTTACAAGCCACAAGACTTGATGCGTCAACAGAGAAAAAAAAAAAGAAAGATCACACAGTGAATATATCACAGAGTCAAGTTATGAGTTAAGCTACACGAACAGGCATAAGTGATATAGCATGTAGGCCTATTCATGCATTATACATACATTCTCACATGGATACATTGGCTCAAGCGGGAGGAGGATGAAAGGTAATACTTGGCAGATTATATTTAGTGTGATAGTATACAGCAGAGAGAGAGAGAGAGAGAGAGGGGAAAAGGCCACAAGCACTGCTCAAACCCGTGAAGCCACAAGTATGTCAGCATATAACAGACCACGATCATAGCATAGATAGTTTAAGCAAAGCTGCAGAGTCTGGGTGATGCTGAGTGTCAGGAGGCGTTCATGTTGTGACACAGTGTCATGAGTGTCGGACGGGTCAAGATCTTCACTCCACATCATTAACCTCACACGCTTCAATCTCTGAGACCAGCCGGTGAGGGAAGAGTTTGAACTGCAGCCATGTGGGCTCTGAAGAACAAAGACAAGGTGCAGGGAAATTGCAAAATGGTCAATGATGTGAATCAATCCCCCTCATGTTATTATTCTGACTGACATGCTGAGACTGATAGAGAAGAAGAAGGCCTGTGTGGGAGGCCCAAGGTTTACCGAGGTAGCAGGTTGGGCGCTGCAGCTTTCCATCAAAGCAGGTCTGGGTTGCAGTGAAGCTGCACTGCTTACTAGGGTGTCTGCAGTAGAACGTTACATTTTCCCCGTGAGGAACCACGGCGTCTGTAACGTCAAACGGCCAGCGCTTCACTCCGCCAATCACCACACGGCTTCGCTCAGCGGGGATGAGACAGCGAGCTGAGAGAAAAACATCAAAAACAAAATGCTGTGTTGATTCTTGCTAGTAGGCGGACACTTGATAGCATCAAGGACGATGTATGAGTATAATGCAAATTTAATAGGCATTTTATTGAATGTGAAATGGTATGTGCAAGAAGTTTTTTTACTGGCTTGAATACATCATATTTAAATCTGTTTAAACTTGTCAAAATCATACATTTTTTAGCCATTTAAACGTCCCTCACCTCTGCAGCATGGCGGTGATGCACTCCAGCTTCCATTTGACAGGCAGGTGACCTTCTGGGGTCCATCCAGCAGGAAGTTCTTTTTACAGAGGTAGTGGATGTCAAAGCCAACTTCATATTCAGTCTTCTGGACAGCCACCACGTAGCCCTGCTCCACCTCTCGAGGAGGCTGGCAGTACACTTCTAAGAGAGGAGCAGATTATCTGTCTGCTTATTCAGGAGATCCACTAATATTTTAAATATTTCATAGAGAGCTTCCGATATATGGGTTTTAAAGGTAAAGGTGCTTTATACGAGATTGGGAGCTAACAGCGCTAACAAGTGCAAACTACAGCAAAAAGTTCTGGCAGAGCTAACAGTGTTAACAGAGGTTAGGTTCTACACTTCTGCCACAATGACGTCGTTCAGGACGGCGATAACAGCTAAAAGCATGTGTGACCAACTCGGCTTTGTCAACAGAGCAAGTAGAAGTCGAAAACAAAACACTGAGAGGGAGAGCAACGTCGTTCTCTGCTCAGGTAGAGATTACTCCACTATATCTTTACATAGCAAGTAGTTGTTTGCAGCTATGCTGCAACAAAGCTTCTGCAACAATGTCCTTTTTTTCTGGTCTTATCTTTACTTCCTCTCAACAGCAGGCCATGCAATGCCAGGTTTGGCCACAAGATGGCAGAAAAGCACCATGAAATAGAGCAGCATGTCTTGAAAGGCGAATACTTGATGGGGTTTTCTATCTGTCTCTCCTTCTTTAATTCACTCTTTTTTTTGCACAAACACTTGGACGTAATGCACACAACAAATAAATGAACATCCCTACAAAGTAAACAATCTCTCAGCGTTCTCTCCTGCTAACCTTGACGGACGCACACACATACCTGCTCACACACACATGGATAGTGCAAGATAGAGTGCGCTTACTTTTACAGAGGGGGTGAGGATACTGCCAGGTCTGATTATCCTGGCAGAAATTTTCACTGCTCCCCACTATATCGGCCCTGCAGGAGAGAAGGGAGAGAGTGATGGAGACAGATGGCAGCATGTTATGTACAGTATTGACAGCTAATGACGAAAAGTGATGGAAAAAAAGGTGCAAACTGTGTCTTTTTTACACTCCGTCTCTCTCTTTCAGAGATTCATAATTTTGTGTGCACAGTTCTGGCTGACACATCCATTCGGGCTCATCTGATCCTGTGGATGAGTCAGTGTGTGAAGGGAAGTCATTACAAGATAGACTGTAATGACCTAGTTAGCTCAATGGAGAGATCGTCAACTGGGAGATCAAAATGAATTCCCTGCCATTCATCGCTCATCACTAAATGTTCCCCAACACCTCTCCCACAGCTGTGGGAAGTAGCTAAGTACGTTTACTCATGTACTGTAATTTAATACAATTTTGAGATGCTTTAGTTGAGTTTTTTTTATGCTTCTTTTATGCCTTTAATTTACTTTTCAGATTAGAGTTTTACATTAAAAAAACATATGATACAGTGATAAAATACAATACAGTGTTACACATTAAACCAGAAGGTCTGAACCTAATTGGCCCTGACCTCTTACGATAAAGCAGTCTGTAGTTTGTGCTCCCTGACAGGCCTAAATAAGTAAAATAATTGAATATTTAACCATGAAAGATTATAGAAATGTTCAAATATGATTACAGAGTCGTGTAATTAGTTATTCCTCTTAAATTATTATAATATTTCTATAGTCAAAAGCTCCACCCCAAACAGCTACAACAGTAAAATTCTGCCGATGCATTAATACCTCAGTATTCACTAACAATGTCAGATAAAATGCTTTATCTGTCTATATTATGCATAATGCGTACTCTTATTTGTTTGTTATTCCTTTATGTACATTTAGCTCGTACTAGTTATGTACTTTTACCTAAGTAGGATTTAAAATGAAAGTAATTTTTAATGTTGTATTGGTACTTTTACTTAAGAAAATGATCTGAGTACTTCTTCCATCACAGCTCTCCTGTAATCAAGCCATCCCTCCGCTTCATGCCTCTTCTTCACACTCCATCCCCGTCTTCTCACTTCCTCCATTTGTACCTTCGAATCATTTTAGGTTTTCATAGCATCTGCCCACACACACTCGCTTAACCACCCTTCATCCCCCACCTCGCTTACCCAGACAGGCAGGTGTAGCGGATGGAGGTTCCTGCTGCAGCGTCGCCCTGGATGCTGAAGGTGTTGATGACCTCCTCAGGCAGAGGGCAGGTTGGGGCAGCAGTAGGTTCTTCAGGTGACTGAGACTCTGTTGGTCAAAGAAGAACAGAAGGTTAAAGAGTTTATTGGAAGGCTCTTTACTTACGTGAAAGTACTGCTAAAAATACTCCAGCGCAAGTACTGGTCCTGCATTGAAGAAAAAAAATAAGCCCAAGCCAGCAGAAAACAGTTAGACCAGCCATCAGATACTTTAAGTAATATTTTCATCAGAGAAGTTGCATCTGAGCATATCAGTGGAGGAATGTGTCTCAGTACATTTACTCAAGTGCTGTACTTAAGTACAATTTTGAAGTACATTAATTTGCTTGAGTATATCCAAAATAATCTAATCCAATTAATAATCTTAATACTTTTACACTTTCCTCACTTCTTCTACAGTTCATTCGCAAATATTGTACTTTTTACTCCACATAATTAATAGTTTCTTTGCAGATCAAAACTGTATAAAACTGTTTAAAATATTGTGCATTGTTACAGATAACAACCAAATGTTATACAATTATTCAAGCTCCATCTCGACCAGCTACTGCATCTAAAATACTGCTTAATGCACTAGTTAGAATTATAACTATAAAAAATCTAAGTAACACTTTACTTTAAAACCCTCTATTTAGCATTTGATAAGCAGATATAAGGACTCATTGTACATTCCCTTATGGGCTCCCACAAGAGGGATAATAGCTGTTGACAATAATATATTACTTTATTACTTTCTTCTGCCACTGCCCTGTGGTGACAGTCGTGTGTAAAGCTCCTCAGAGAGAACCAACACAAACACAGAAAACACATTAGAATCAGCATGTGACTGATGGGTGTGGATGTGATTTTGCAGGTGACAACCGCGAGGAAAGAAGGCCTCATTTGACTTGTATTAAACAGGGTTTCTATTTTTTTTTTGTGAAACACTATTTAAGTTGAAATAACCCCTTCTTATGTAATAAATCAAAGTTCGATGAGCAGGTGAAGCTCACCGCTATATATCTGTGATTGTATAACACCTGGCACTGCATATTCCTGGAAGTTTGAGGGCCTCACGCTCGTGGAAATATAAATATCAAGAGTGGTGCTTGGAGAGAGGCTGCAGCGACCCGAGCTCCATCAAGCGCGAGGTTTCGGAGCTGAACGCGGCTTTGAAAGGAAAAGGCAGCTCTCGCCTGAGGGCTTTCTTAGGTATCTGAAACCGAGAAACGTTAGTATAAGAATGTAAAGGGACCTATGGGAGAGGGAGAGTTACGAGTCTTGTTTGGCTGCGGATGAGAGCCCGAAGCTCAGTTCTGTTTTCACATATCGCCCTTTTCCTGCCTCTTCTACTGCTGCCACCTACACAAGCTGCTGCACCAAACCGCTATGAAGCAGGTATATCAAATTCATCTTTAAAAAAAAAAAAAAAAACAAAACAACGATTTTGAATGAACCACAACGTTAAATACACAGCAATCTGATTGACACCAAATATGTAAAAGGTTTTTGTTTTTATTTGTGTTTTTCTCCCACAAAAACACACAGACAGATGCATGCACGCACCACAAAACTAAATAGCCTGGGGCTGCATGCTTGTCCTTGGCTCCCGTTGTAGAGAGAGAGACCTTATCAGAGGCCTCAGATGGAAGAGGATGAGAGGAGAAAGAGATGAGAGGAAGAGAGGACGAGAGAAGAGAGCAGAGGAGAGGAGAGCAGGGAACAGAAAGGCCTGGAGCAGCGTGAGCAAGAGAGCTCTCTGACTCTCCTGACTGTGATCTGTCGCCCACGCACACGCACACACATACACACAACTCAACACATGTGCAGTCCGCCCCCCCACACATACACATCTAATGTATACAGAAAAAAAACTTACCTCTCTACCTCTCTCCCATAAACACTAACACACACA